>NC_142799.1:77408412-77708412 GCF_049724085.1 Artemia sp. Qi Xiang Cuo | reverse complement strand
AAAGTGATTTGAGAGCACACAGCCCCCCCCCCCCATCCACGCTTAATATTTGCCTTAACATCTCCAATAAAAATTTGGAGATAACAATTTTATTCATCGTAGTTGAAGGTTTCGAAAATTATGTCTGTGAGGAAGACACCCCCCTCCCCCCTGTCAGGGAAAGGGTTGTAAGTTATGCTCTTGGGGCATATAAGGTTCTTAATAAAAAGGGTGGTCGTATATGCTTTGGAGGGGACTCATTAGATTGGTAATCATAATTTTTAGTGCCCCTTTTAAAAGCCAAAGTGAACAGAGCGCCGCTGCCCCCCCCCGCCCCCCCATACACAAACACGTCGTGTGTTCCAGAGATGTATCAAATAGATATTTTGAGACAGTCCTTTTATTCAAAATAGTCCAAATATTATATAACAAGGCTTTTGAGGTTGATACAAACCACCAGAGCCTAAGGGCGAGGGTTGTAAATTATGCTCCTGGGGCATTTAAGGTTCTTATGGAAGGGATGGTTGTATGAGCTTTAGAGGTGGCTCATTTGGTTGAAATTGTAAGTTGTAGTTCCCTTTTAAGAGTCAATAATGATGGAGATCAAGCAGCAGGCTACCCCTGCACCCAACTACCCCTCTTTACCCAAATGCATTTGATTGAAATTGTGCGATGGCAATTTTGTTAAAAATAGTCCAAAGAACATATAACAATGCTTCCAGGGTTGGGACAACCCCCCCCCCCTCCATAGCCCGGGGGCAAGGGCTTTAAGTTATGCCCTGTGGGCATATAAGTTTTTATGGAATGGGTGGTCATATTAAATTCAGATGGGTCTCATTTGATTTTAACTAGAAGTTATAGACCCCTTTTTAAGAATCAAAGTGATTTGAGAGACCCCCCCCCAGGCCCATCATTTCCCATAACAAACATCAAAACAAAGTTTTGTGACATCGGTTTTTCCAGCATTGTTGAAAGGTTCAGTAATTATGCGTAGCAATAACTGTAGTAGCAGTAACAGCATTAGTAGCAGTATGCAAATAGCACCTACTTTTCAACATAACCTTCAAAACACGATGAAATTTTAACTTCATACCACTGTATATAGATAATATAACAGTAAGATCAAGGTTGAGGATTTTTATCACTTTATTCTCGGTGCGTACAAACAGCCCCTTCTATTAACTCTGACATTAGCGGGTCAGGTCAGTATGTATTTGTTAGTCACGAGAAAATGGTGCAAATTTCTATTATTCGTAATTGCGAAAGCAGAAAGAAACGTGGTGAGCTGGCGAAGTGGTTCGCTACTGTCCCATCTAACAGGTATGACTTAACTGCTTGGCTTATGTAGGATTTGTAAAAAGGGGGGTCGGGGGGTTGATTAAATTTGTGAAAACAAGGAAATTTCTAGAGCTAACTTCTAATCAATACTGCAACAGGGAAATAGCCGGAATTTCATATTGGAGAGGGATCTATGAAGTGGCGGGAGTATTTGAAATTTGAAGTAAAATATTTTACCACAAAGGGGCAACCTAACAGTTTTAGCACAGATTATCTATTAGGTTTCACAATAGTCTGTGGTTTCATACAGTAATATTGCGCCAGGGAGCGTCAAAACTTTTTCTTATCGTTTTTTTTAATGGCAAGGAAAAATGTTCTCTTTAATTTCCATTTTATTTTATTTTCCTTTTAATTTTAATTTCCTTCAATTTTCATTTAATTTTTCCTCGTTTATGCTCTTTTTTTGGGCCATAGAAATGTCACTCAAAAATTGATATAGGATCTTTGTTTTTCTTCTAATAACTGGTGGAATAGCTGTGATGGTTTATCATTTTTTTTTTCTTTTTGTTATTTTCACGTCGCGATATTTATTTTCTCAGATTGTACTGAGATTGTACATCATGTGTGGCTTGAAAGAGGCTAATTACCTCTTTTGGCGGAGAGCCGAGACAAGAGCTAGTTTCGTTGTGTATGAATGTTTTTGTATAAAATTTTCATACCTTTCCTGAACTTTAAAGAATAAACAACTCTTTTTGAAAATCTTTGCACTTTGTGAATTTACGTAGCCCCAATAGCCCTATCCAAGAAAATACTACATGTCTGTTAAGAAGTGTTTTTCGTAAAATTCTTAGTGAGTTTTCAGAAAATTGAAGGACATCAAACATTTTAGTGGCAAATCCAAAGCTTTACGGGGTTTTACGCTAGAAATGTTCCTGTTATAGAATATTCTACAATATATATATATATATATATATATATATATATATATATATATATATATATATATATATATATATATATATATATATATATATATATATATATATATATATATATATATATATATATATATATATATATATATATATATATATATATATATATATATATATATATATATATATATATATATATATATATATATATCGGTGCGTAAAAACAGCTCCTCTCATTTGATCTGCCGCCATCAGCGGTCCAATTACCCTTGAACACGTATTTTGGCAGAAACTTTCTCAAAAAGCCTTTGAAACCAACTCGAGTCTTCGAAACTTACTTGTAATTCCTAAAAAAATCTAATAATAACATTGCACTGCTAATTACCGATTTTCATATATGTATTGGAATAAATTAATTTAAAATTAGATTCTTTAAAATTTAGTGTTACAACGTTGAAGCCAAGTTTCGCGTTAAACAGAAATCTGACTTGTCTAGCCGTGAAAAATCGAATGTCGCTTATGTTTATATTAGTTTAAATGTTCTCTGGAGCACTCGCATCTTTGTCGGGTTTGTATAATGGTTGAGATAGGGAACGATCATACTGTCTATTATCTATATACAGTGCTTCATACCATCAACCGGTCCTGAAGCAATGCTGATGCGTCCTTTTGACAACCTATATGGGCATAGTGTGTTTCGATTTATTTCAATCCAGTTACAATATTGCCCAACATTTTCACCTTAATACCCTTAGTTCAATTAGTTGTAGTAGTAGCACCAGTAAACATATTAGTAGCAGTAGGAGTACAGTTAAAATTAGTAGTCTTAGCTTTAGTAGCAGTAGTAGTAGTAGCAGTAGTAGTAGTAGCAGTTATAGTAATGGTAGTAGTTGTTGTAGGAGTAGAAGCATTAGTATTATGATGCAAATAATGTCTTTTGGTTAGTTCAACATCCTCCACAACAAGCGTTGTAAGTTCAAATTCACACACGAAATTGTTCCTAAGATATTGCTGATAAACCATTTTGACAACCTGCATACGGATGGCAGGTTGTCATCCTTACAACAGAAATATTCTCTGAAAATTTCACCTTCATACCTTCATAGGCTGTGAATATTGAGCTAGCCAGAAGACACTGCGTGTATTCATTTAATGGTGCTTCTACGGCTACTGTAACAGTATAACTAACAACATTAATGGTATTAAGTTGAAACTTTTAGGGAATGTTTAGGAGGAGTTTCAATTAAACGGAAACCCTATATGCAAGCAGGTATTAAAAGGACATGTAATTGCCATAGGACACATAACGACACAGGCAGCGATGTTTTACTATATCTAGTGGTATCACTGATATTTTAATGGAGTTAACTTGATTGAAAATAAAGTTCTAGTACCCTCTTAGGAGTCAAAAGTGATTGGAGGCAATCAGCCCTCCCTTTTAGCCAATAATTTCCCAAAAAGTTCAAATAAAAATCTTAATAGAGCCACTTTTCTTAGCATAGCTGAACGGTCCAGTAACTATTTCTTCAGGGATGTTGGGTAGTTCAATCCCTCGCATTTATTCAATTTGTCCGATGGCCTTAAAACTTAAGTTTTGCTTTGAAATTAAATCAAAACACACTCTCTACTTAGTGGTTGACGAAAACATATCTCAGCAATATACCAAGAACAACTGAGGGTATTAAGTTCAAACTTTCGGGGCTATTTCTATTACTGCTTCTGCTCTTAAAATTGTACTAAATCGAAAGAGTGTAATTGTATCCAGGCGTGAATGTTCGATTTTCATGAATCTCGACAGTCAAAGGTGAATGTCGGAAATACCTTTTTTTCTCCTTGGATTTAGTCAGCGTTGCCAGTCAACTTTTTCAATTTAATGCAAGGTTTGATGATGACATGTTAGGTTAGATTAGGTTTGATTAGCTTAGGTTTTTAACCCATTTCTGATATTTATAACCAAATTTAACTTAACCTAAACTAACATAATCTAACCTAACTTTTAACTTTTACCATCATAGCTTACATAAGACTGAAAAGGCTAACTCGCAAAGCTAATTGAATATACATATATATATATATATATATATATATATATATATATATATATATATATATATATATATATATATATTATATATATATATATATATATATATATATATATATATATATATATATATATATATATATATATATATATATATATATATATATATATATATATATATATATATATATATATATATATATATATATATATATATATATATATATATATTGTCTCAGGCTTACACAGCTTTATTTTGCAAATTAAACCGAATCTTCAGTTCCACTTCTGTTTTGGACCTTACCAAGAATAAAATCCACATTTTGACACTAATCTTCTGAATAAAACAGGGTTGATACTTCATATCGAGCTCCCCACATCAAAAGGGGGCATTCATCACAATTTCGACTTAAACCAGTTTTTGGTGCATGACTTAACATAATCGAAGTGTATGAGTTGGCAGCACTATAGAAAGTTGCTACAAGCAAAGAACCATAAATCTATTCCCACGGTGGCAGCAAACAAAAGCAAAATGGGAAACACCCTTTTTGACAAAATTTCTCAACCCTATAGAGAGTCCATCAATAAACGAAGAGCAACAAAAAAAAATATGCCATACTAATGATCTTAACTCTTCAAGATAGGGCTAATGCAAAACTTTGGGCCTGTTTGTAGGGTGGGGATCCCGAGCATTAGTTTGAAAACAGTAACGAGACACTTAATTTTCTACAATGTCAAATGATGGAACAAATAAAAACTAGGGGTGTATTCACTATTCTAATAATAATTCACTATTCACTATTCTAAGAGGATTTGGACTCCCAGAGCTATGCAAATCGTTCTTGGGGAACTTCTAGCAAACATGCAAAAGGGGCACGCCAATGGCCTCTTTTCGCACGCCAACATAAGTGAATAGATAATTACGTGAAGAAACACATAACAAGCAAAACATTGTATACTGTACACGTTTACTTTACGCAAATAAACCGTAAACTTATAAGCAGGCTGTGGATAAACATATAAACTACTGGTGCAATATAATTTGATATACTGTTGCAATGCCCATTTGATAATCAAATGTTTAGACACTTGCTTGAGACGTAGGCCTACGGACATACAGGACCAGATTTATTAATAATCATAGCGAATCAATAAAATGAAGCAAAGGTATTTAGGAGCCCGCTAAAAGTAATTTATAGCATATAAAGTATAATTAGTATTGGCAATGACAAATCAAATACAGACAGTTTAAAACTTACAAGCAAGGTTTAAACATCTAAACCATTATGTTAGTTGAAGAGGATGGAGTACAACCCGCCAAGGTTCAATGGTGACTAAGCAAAACTCACTAGTAGCCTACATAAACTATCTAAGCATGAGAATATAGAGGTGTCTCCCATATAAAGCCCGCCAATCATTATTAGACTAAATTTTTAACGGAACCCCCAATGCATATTAAATAATCAGTAATAAATTTGGTGAAACGATGGTGATTTTTACCTGTTGGCTAAAATTAGGTGGATGATCACCAATAAATTCAGGTCGTATCCAGGGTTTCTTCTATATTACAACCATTCCCCAGAGCGAAATATGAGAACTTGCCAACAAAATAAACTTTTGGATATTTGATTGGTAAAATGGCCTAAATTATACTGTGCACATTTGAGCCCAAATCAACACAAGTACAAAGATGAGGGAGGGTTGGTGGGGGAGCTTTTGGCCATCCTTCTTTAATTTCAAGAATTTTACAAATTTGTTCCACAGGTTCTTTTCTTTATATAACTCACCACAGGTATGTTTACAAACATAATAAGCTGCAACAGGGCCTTATCCAGGAATGTTATCCGAGGGGGGGGGTACAAAAAAACTCCAAAAAACATTTCGGGGGAAGGGGATTCAAACACCTTAAAACCCCCTGGATACAGCCTTAAGCTGCAACAATGCTTTTTAATTTAACATGGTATTCCCTATATTTTACATTATAATTGAGGCAGGTCACAATTTAACAATTCCCTCTTAAGATCCGAGGTCAAAAATAATTCAAAAGAAAGAAATAGCGACATTAAATTAGAAACTATACACGCATACCAATACATATATTCAGTTTTTGCCGGCAATAATTCATAAAAAAGATAATTAAAACAGTGAGTATGAATGATATAAGAAGTAACGTTATGAAAACACGGCACCGAAAGTGCCTGTTTATATAGACAGCAATCATAATCTAAGACGCAAGGTGTATACATTCAGCCGTCGTAAGAGACATTACACAAGCATCCAAAAACATGCAAAGAAAATTTAAATCACAACCTCATTATTAACAAAGCATAATGATCAGTAAGATGAGAAGCGATAATTTTTGTTCCTCATTCCGCCAAGGTTTTGCAGCGGCAGTATTTTACACGTTATGACACGCGACGGAATTAAGAGCAGAGCGCTCCCGCTGCTCGGACCGTGGAGGGTGGTATATTAGCCTTATTCATTCCATTTAGTGTGTTAGTGCGTCGGTTCGCCATGATTGGAGCTCATTGTTTATGTCTGCGTTTCTAGATTCCAATGGCGAGCAATATGATTTTTCGTAAATTAAGGCCATTTATCAAAACCAGACTCTCTGTCTCTTTATGCGGTGGGAATTGACGAGATTTATTACTTAAAATTTAAAATATAATTAATCTTTTGGCCTCAATGCTGCATTGTTACATACCTTTCTTTTAACAAGATATCAACACAGCTATGTTGCTATCACAAAAGAACATAATAGTCGGATTGTGACACTTTCTAGCTGTGCCTTCAACACCAGGCATGCATGTTGAATCTTCCTTCAGGTAGGGCCCAACCTCTCTGGGAGGGGGTATAATGAAAGAAACGGGAAAATACGGCTATACTGAAAACATAAGAAGAAGAAGTTATGAGAGAAATCCCAAAAGCTTGAGATTTTAGGGGAGGAGAGGCAAGGCCCATAGCCCTTCTCCCCTCGTGTGCGTGCCGGTCTTTACCATACATAGGCATCCATAAGGGTAGGGGAAAGGTTCTTTTTTCCGCTCTCTCTCTCTCTTATCTCCGTAAAGTACAATTTCTTTCATTTCAAGCCAAGATAGCGTATTTGAATCGGGCACAGACGCCTCCCCCGACGCAGAAGTATTTTACCGACTCCCCTTTAATTTTCCACAGTTATCGCAGAAATCTCTTGTTATTAATATTTTTCTAAAGCTTAGCTCCGCCGTCGAAATAATTTCCAGCATACATATCTCACTAAAATACTCTTTTTACACATTTTTTTTCATGAAAATTTTTAACTTGTGGCTATCCTTTTGGATAAATATTTAGGGAAAATGCTTTGGGAAACCAGCGCCACATCCATAATTCCAAAATTTGAAAATTGTCCGCACGACGTCCTATATTTTCGTAGAACTCACCTACTTTTCCTGTTCTGTTTTGTTTTAACTTGGACCCCCTACCCCTCCCCACTGTCATTCTGGACCTTCCGCAGCAAATGCATGTGTATATGCCTGTCTACATTAACTATTCGCTATAATTGTACACGTGATACAGTAAGCATGTGAAGCAGGGTTGCCAACTTGCAGTTTTGCGCGAAATGCACTCTTTTTTTGTCTCTCAGAGGGGATGTAGAAGAGAGAAAATCAATCTTTTTGGGTATTATTTTCATTTACTTTGAACGTCAGCAGTTGGCAAATTCGTCAGAAGTGTAATTAACGTAAGGAACAGGATTACCAACTTGCTTACTTTTCATTTGAAACGAGCGCTTTTATACCTCAGAGGTGATGCGCAAGCAGCGGTAGCCGTGCGCATGCAGATTTTTTTATTTGCACTCTTTTTGAGTAAAAATCACCCTTTTTTGGCCTTGTTTGCATTCTTTTTGGACGTCAGCAGTTGGCAATCCTAATATGAAGAGCGTTTGCACCAATTGTTTCTCTTTTATTCTCAGATCATATGGGTATACATCATCACATAATGCCACTTTTCTGCAAGAAAGAGAACAAGAACATTCTCCTGATACATAAGGATAGTAGATTAAGAAATTAAATGGGGGCACGAGCTGGGTAGTAAAACCCCGAACAGGAACGCAAAATTCATTCCCGAAAACATCGACGAAACATTTTGTAACCTGGTGAATCGGGGATAAAGTAAAAGAAGATAGGCTTATTTGCAAACCTATTCAGATTTACTGAACTTAGAAACTCCTTTCCTATTAAAGTGGACCTTTCCTAATGCGATTTTAAGCAGGAGTGTACTCAGAGGAGACAAATATCTGGCTGCATCTGGCCTCGATAGCAGCCAGCAGTCCACTTTGAGATAAACAGCTGAACCATGTTAGGCTCGATATCCGTACGTATGGTGTGAATAAACCATAGGACAGTATTCAGAAGCTAAATCTCGTTCTAAACGAGGATTCTCCAAAAGGCAAAACGGAGATATACTTGCGGTTTGATTCTATAAACAAGAGCTGTATGACTTCTAAGTTTTCAAATTAGCCTATAATAGGAAAATTCGGCAGACTTGAGTATCCAGAGATTTTTCTAAGGGAACTAACTTTTTTATGATCCTATCAGATATTTGATGTTGGTCAGAGCCAAGTTTTCAACAAGGATTCCCCACAAGACGAAATAGGAATATATACGAAATACGAAATAAATACGAAAGAAGTAATGATATAAACAAGAACTATATCAGGTATGAATTCTTAGTTTTGAAGTATAATGGAAAAAAAAATGGCACACTTGAGGATCCAGAGATCTGAGGGGAACGATCGTTGTTTTCTGTTTGATGCACAAGAGAGGGGTCAGAACTAAGGTCTTGCTCTAACCACGATTCCCTATAAAACAAAGTAGGAATACCTCTTTCCGTTTGACTGTAATAAACAACACCTGTTTGACTTTTGGGTTTCGAAATTATATTTCGGGCCGAAATTATACATGTCCTTCGGGGCGGGGTCTCGAGTCTAGGTGTAGCAAACCCTTTGGCTTGGGGTGGGGGTCAGTAGTGTGAATCCGCAAGCTCAGCCGCCACGAGTCTGGTAGCTTACGATTAAACAAATTCCCAAGAAAGATCTGAATTTCAGACGCCAGGTGAGGCGGAAAGCGCCTGGTCCTGCTGCAAATAAGCAAGTAAGGGAGTTCGCCGAGCAGAATCGAAAAATGGCCCGTGTTTGTAAGTGCAAATACTTAAAACACCGCCAGTGCAAAGGTAGCACAGTGTTATCGTGCTTAGAATCGTAGTTAATTTATCAAGCGTATGTCTTAAATGTACTTTTTTTTTACAAGCTTTGATTCAAAGTGATCTTTTGTTTTGTGAGATTTTCAGTACTTCTTTTTGTTGGGTCTAGGAGATTTCCCTCCGAGAAAATTACCCCCCCCCCCCGGAGATCCCCCCTTGGAAATTTCCCCCCGTAGGAGATTCCAAACTTCCTAGCTCCACAAGGTCCGTGCTAATTTACGACAGCGGTCATGGAGATTCAAACAGAATCCTAATGTTTGGTACGGACGCATCAGTTCAGCTCCTCGATTCGTCTTCTCACTGATTCGTCGACAGAACGTTCAAGACCGTGCCCGAGTTTTTTAACTAGCTTTACGTTGTGCACTGCCTGTACGAGGATCGGGTGATGCCATGCGTTTACGCACTGCTGCCTAACAAGTCAGAGAACACGTATATGAAAGTCCTTACCGAACTAAAGTCTCATTTGACGAATGAAGGTCCAACATCTGTATTGTCTGATTTCGAGTTGGGCGTACAGAATTCCTTCAGGAAAGGCTTTCCAGCCACTGAAATGAATAGAGACGATGATGTATTTGAAGTCTCCATCCAAATGATAGCCGTTCTTGAATTTGGGCCCATTCCGGAAGTACATTCTACATTCAAAGCTGTCGAAACACAACATAAGGACAATGTTTTTGGGATGCTTATGGCCTACTTTGAAGATAACTACATTCCTAGAGTGCGTGGAAGTAGGAGAGTACCTTGCAACTTTCCGCCCCGTGTCTGGAATATGTTCTACAGAGCGAAAGATGAACTCCCCAGGACAAACAACAATGTTGAGGCTATCATAGAAGATTGCAGTCTTCAACTTCGGCTCATCACCCTAGCCTTTGGAAGTTCTTGGACATCCTCAAGCGCGAACAAGCACTTAACAGAGCGGTTATGATTCAAGCAAATGCGGGACAATCCATTGAACCAATTAAGAAAAAGTATGTGGATTTAAATGTCAGATTTCTACGACAGATGGGAAACTACGGGATCGTCTGGACGCTGGAGTACCTGAGGTTTACTGCAAGAAATATTAGTTTTAAAGTGTAGCGTTTTAACCGTGTATGTATTACCGTGTATAACCAATTATTTACTTGACAATTAAAAAGTGTACTCCACTCGCTCTTATATTTTAGGCTGCCGAGAAAGAGAAGAATTTTGCCACAATTTTCAAGCCAAGGGTGACATCCAATGCAAATAAGTCTGAGGCAAGGGTAGTCTCCGGTGGCAATTATTTCAGAGAGGGGGAGGGGAGAATTTTCAGCGGGGGGGACATATCCTAGGGGAGAAGTCTCCTAGGGGGGACACCTGGGGAGGATTTCCGGGGGGAAATTTTCGCGGGGGAAATCACCGGAACCCCTTTTTGTTGCTTCCAATGAAACTCAAAAAGTACTTAAGATTTGTTTGTAACTTGTCGATTAATTGCAACATTATGCGACGCTCTACTCAGTCGAAACGATCTGGGAAGACAATTGACACAATCAGTGCATGAGGATTCCTTTTGTTATTTCAAGACTTTCGCGCGTAAATAAAGTTTTTTTCCCGTTTTTCAACGGTTCGCAACGTTATACACCATTTTAACGGTGTTACAGGATTCGATTCAGCCCTGCCCCTTTAAGACGTTTCCAGAAAAGTTGAGGCCTGGTCTACAATCTTAATATTACATAGCCTTACACATTAGTAGAATCTCCCTCCTTTTTTCTTAACATGATGTTACATGATATTATACGGCGGTCTGATGATTCAAAAATTAAGTTAAACAGCCATTGCGATTACCCAGTGTTTAGCCTACTACCCATTTCAAGACTTTATTGGGTCACAATAAACTTTCCAGAGCTAAACTTTTCAGAAAAGCATCAACTCTTCAGAAGATAAACAAACCTTTTTTAAGTTTATGCTGACGACATCGATGAGACTATGATTTGAGAGTTAACCATTGCTATTGAGTTAGTAACCGTCCAGGGATTTTCGAGACCCAAATCCCACACAACTGAACCCACTCGGCAAAATAAAGAGCCATAGGGTAAAGAGACAGAAAAAAATATTAGAGGGTGGACTATGAAAATTAGGCGGTCAGATTTTGCAATTAAGTAGTCACGCCACTGTTCAGAATATAATTCTTAGAGCGGGAAAATATAATAAATAGCGAAAAGTAGCGAAAATTTGGCCTCTAATTCATTGTTCTCTCTCTATATGAAGAGCTGACTGTAAAAAGGCAAAAAATGATAACGTCATTCCCAGCAAAGTTTCCTGTATATAAAAAAAATTTAATTCGGGGTTGGCAATTTGTGAAAAGTTCATTCCATTGAAAAATAGGTAAAATTGATTCCCCAGATTTGAGAGAGGGGGCCCAAGGGGAAGAGCCTTGAGTCCCATCCAAGATCGTAAATATTCTTGAATTTCTGGGAACTTTTTATTCTAATTATCGAATAAAACCTGTTTGTTATGATTAGCACCACCGGAATTTTTTTTAGGTATTTTTTCCTTTTTTAGGAATTTTTTTTAGGAAAATTTTTTTTAGGAATTTTTTCCTTACAATACTGCACAACAATTTCTGTGTGATTGTCTAATTTATGGAAAATTTATATATTATTCTCTTTTCTATGTTATTATATTATTCTATCTCAAATATATATATATATTATATATATATATATATATATATATATATATATATATATATATATATATATATATATATATATATATATATATATATATATATATATATATATATATATATATATATATATATATATATATATATTGATTTGAATTTAGTGCTGCAAAATACGAATTTGCGAAGCATATCCATGAACTTTATTACCAATACGAAGTTTGCTGAATTTTAATGATTCTTGTTTCTTTGTTTTTTATTTTGATGTGTATAGCCATGTTTTTTATATAGTTAGTGTTGATTTTTAACAGCGATATATTCCTTACAAGTCCATTTTCTTAATATTTTTAATTCAGACATTCAAACCTAAAGGGGAAGCATCTGTAAGATTAGTACGAAAGAAAAATAGTAAAATCCTATTTAATGCCCAGAAATACTCTTTAATTTTAAACCTCTCACCCCCATTGAAAAAATACCCCGATACCCACTCTGTATATACGTCTCCCCTGTATATATTGGGGTATGTTATTGTTTATGTTTTGATAGTTACATTCTTCGTGACTAATTCACCTAAGCATGGAAATTCATTAATTCATATCAACTTACAGGAAGGATGAAGGAAAAAATCTCCAAGATTAGCTAGAAACCAAATTGGAAAATAAATATCTGAAAATGCCCCTATTTATTTTTCATCGCCCACCCTACTTGACCTTGGATACTTGACCATTCGGAAATGGTCAAGTATCCCCTATCCTTCTCTGTATATTATTAAATAAAAAAACAAGTTTCTCCAACTGAAAGTAAGTAGCAACATTAAAGCTTAAAACGAACAGAAATTATTACATATATAAGGGGGTTCGCCCCTTAGTCAATGCCTCGCTCTTTACGCTAAAGCTTTTTTTAGTACTTTCAAAAGAGCTATCTATTCTAATTAAAAGCCCTTTGAGATTCAGGGATTTGAGATTCGAACAAAATTCAAACTTTAGCGTAAAGAGTGAGGTATTGACCAGGGGGGCGGACTCCCTAATATACGTAATAAAAACATACGAATATAGAAGTTCGTTACGTAAGTTGATTCGTAAGTTACGTCAGAACAAAATTTCCAGAAATTAAATATAAAAAAAACTAGTTTTTTTAACTGAAAGTAAGGAGCAACATTAAAACTTAAAACGAACAGAAATTATTCCGTACATGAGCGGGGCTGCCCTTTCCTCAACCCTCGCCTTTAACGCTAAAGTCTTTAAAGTTCTTTAAAGTTCACCATCCAGTGATTCATGATTCGTCATTCGCTGATTAGACTTTACCTTTTTTTACTGTAAACCTTGTAGTTGCCTTTTTTTTAAAAGTTGCCTTTTTATACTTTTTTTAAATCTCCTCGTTCTCTCCTTCACTTTTTCTCTCTTTTAACTTAACTATTTGCTAAGTAAAATAGTTCGCAGCATACCCTGACTAGTTTTTTTTTTTTTTATACGTCTTGCACCTAAGGCAATATCCATTCATTAATATCAAATTGAGTGATCAGAAAGCACGGGCAAAAATACCTATCACAACTACACTGCCTTTCCATCACATAAATAAGAAAATGAGACCGAAGAAGAGAAAGATGTCAAGCTTTCTAATGCACGAGAACAAAAAAAGCCCCCCCCCCCCAAAAAAAAAGTCCAAACATGTTTTCATTGTGCACTCGACAAGCATCATCAATGGACACAATATCAAACCAATAAAAGAAAAAATTATTCGAGTTTGATAATAAAATTAAAAATAAAACGGCTTTGATAATCAATAAAATTCAAATGCTTTTTGTGTCGGGTCAATTTAGAGCTGCATCCGCAAGTCATTTAGACAAGGGAACTCTAATGTACAAAAATGTTAGGTTGGGTGCGCAGGCCTCCAAGAATAACGAATACCACACTGCCACATCATAAAAAAAACAACAGATAAAACAATAGGGAATTTCCATGACAGTAGAATTTGTTCAAACCTTAAATGATTATTTCGGTTCTATATCCAAGAAGTGTTTTCAGCAAAGCACTTTAATAAATAAAATAAGAGTTGCAATAAAAAGCGATCAACTAAGTTCAAAACGACCTTCAGTTGGTAAGCAACAGATAAAATAGAGTCCTGGGACTACTTTTTTGGAGTGTATTTAATCTACTTAATTAATTTAGTCTTTTTAACCCATTTAGTTTTGTTGGTACTAGTTTAGTATCCAGTAAACACACGATAAGTGAAGTTTCGTTAATGCTAATGAAATAAAAGAAAATAGGATAAAAATATAATAGTTGAGAAACAAATTTGGGCTATAATTTTGCACATTAGGGAGGGGGGGGGGGGTAAAGCTTAGCAGATATTAAATACGTAACCTAACCTAACCTACGTACCCTTCTTTGCCGCTTCAACCCCAAAAAACTAAAGTTTAAATCTTTGTCACGGAGTGAGCAATGCCTCACTAGGCAGCGAGAACCTGTTTTTCATATATCATCTTTGAGATTTCGATGCGGTCTTTCTCACGTGTTTACTGGATGCTAAACAAGTACCGTTATGTTTTCTATAATTTTTATTTTGTTTATATTTTGTTTCCTTCTCCTTTTTGCTCTTCTGTCTGTGAGCAAGATAAGAATTATTCTTCATTAGATACACATACAATATTACATGTTATTATTCCCCCAAAGGCTCATTGGCCTGTACAAAGGGGGAAGTAAGTGAGTGATCATTAAATTTTCTTTTGTTTTTCTTCTCTGAGTAAGTAACTCATTTGTCTTCCCCCTTCTTTACAGGCCAATGAGCCTCTGGGGAATAGTAACATGTCAAATTGTATGTGTATTTAATGAAAAATAAATCGGTACTTGTGCATTATATGGCCACACGAAAGAAGTCAAGTTTGGTTAATGCTAATGAAATAAAATAGGATGAAAATATAACAGTTTAGAAAGAAAATTGGCCCATATATTTGCAAATTCGGGGGGTGGGGGGTAAAGCATAGCATATAACAAATACGTAGCCAAAACTAATCTAGGTACCTCCCCCCCTAAACCCCACAAAACAACAGTTTAAATATTGTAAACGCAATAACAAATAACACTTTGCATTCCATTTATCTAGCAAATACCCGTTTGACGGGTTTCCTGTCTGGTGTCCTTGTACAGTCTATAGCGTTGTGTACCAGATAATGCACAAGTACCAATAAATCTTATCTTATTTTATTTGGTTGAACTTCGTTGAAGCAATGATACTGGTTTTATTTATCTAAGTGTTTTGCTGAGGACGGCTTTTGGGTATAGGGTCGAAATACTCATTTAAGGTTTGGACAAATTTCACTGTCTTGGAGATTCCCTATACCTGTTGTTTATTTTTATGGCCCCCGAGAATAGGGCAAAAACTGAAGATTTGGTTTCTAGAGAATTTTAGGGAACAGTATCCTATGCATATTTAAGACAGTATCTGTTTGTTTTAAGTTTAAACTGATTTTTAGTTTTTGTTCCTATTATTTTTATTTTATTAATCCATAGTAATATTCAATTATAAATAATATATAGGTAGTATTTAAGTAAAGAAAAATAATAATTCTAAAAGAAAGCATTATTATCATAATGACTTAGAATTACCAATTTTGTCACATTGGCCATTTCTTCCGTAACAGATGTAGCCTACCTATACCTGCTAATATTGGGAACCTCTACTGGCTAGTTTATTTAACCTTCAAATATCATAGATTGTAAATTTTCGGAAACAATTGTAACAAAAATAAAAATTTACAAGTAAACTCCATCCTTAATAGATATCAACCACCCTTTACCCCATAATTGATGCACTGATGCCTACTAATATCGGGAGTATTTACTAGCTACTTTATATGGCCTTCAAGTAGCTTGGATCTCAAACATTTTCATTATAATAGGGTGGCGGAAACGAGTCCAAAATTATAAAGTGATGTACTGAATTCAAAGAAAATCCTGGTGGTATTATTCATACTGATCTAAAATTATTAATACTACTCGTAGTGATCATAGAGAAAGAAAGATCACTATTTCTGTTATTCAGAGTGTATTTAAGTCCATTGGTTTACTCTTGTGACGTGTTTTCGTAATCCAATCGTATTATTCCTTATTTCCGGAGAGACAAATAGCTCCGCCTTTTTAAAACAGGATAATCTGAAGCTGTGTTTTCAGGCATCGGGTTCGAAGCGTGTTTCCAGCCAGTTCGACAAAATCGTTTTCAAGTTCTCCGTGCTCAGCTCAGCGAAGTTGAGAGCGTTTTCATCTTATAGGTTCGTAGCTCGTCCGACACGGGTTTTTCAAAGTTAGAACACACCAGAATAGCATGGATGAACACGGGTACTCAAAACGATAACCTGCTCAGCCCGTGTCCAACATTGTGTTGGATGTGGTCTGTTCTGAAATTGGGGCTTAACACTTAAAGTTAACTAAGACCCATTCACAGAGAGATTTTACTAATCCCGACATTTAACTAGCGCTAATTTGAGCCAATCAGTTTCTAATTGGCTGATAAATTCCATGAAAAGTTCTGACTGGTTCAAATTAGCGTATGCTAAACCTCGGAATTAATAAAATGTAATTGTAAATGGGCCTTACCCTTAATGCTGAGCAATGAATTCAGACAAGGAAAGAAACAATATTTCTAGAAAGACAAATATGTCCACCTTTTTTAGACCTGGTTGGTTCTTTCGCTAAAAGTATTAATCCAGTAAAAAGAAAGAAAAGCTTTTGAGTCACAACATTTTTTACAAGTAAACTCTCTGTGTATCTACTATTTCCTCTATAGATACCTACTAATATTGGGAACATTTACTGGCCATTTAGTGTGACCTTCAAATAGCACAGATTATAAATAGTTCCTTAAAGCATAGGATGCCAGGAACGAATCCAAAATATAAAGCAATTTAGAGAATCGAAAAAACGTATATATATATATATATATATATATATATATATATATATATATATATATATATATATATATATATATATATATATATATATATATATATATATATATATATATATATATATATATATATATATATATATATATATATATATATATATATATATATATATAAATATATTTAATATCTTTATATGGTACACAATCTTTTGTGAGGATTGGGGAAAAATTGTTTTGCCCCCTCAAGCACAAATCCGAACTCATTTTGCCCCCTCCAACAGATTTGTCCATGTAAGTTCTAACTCGATTTCTCAGCCGTGAGACAAAACAGGATAGATTTGCCAAAGCTATAACTTTAGAAATTCTCATTAAGGAAAAGAAAAGATATCCCTTGTCGTTTTTTAATCAAATTATTTTTCAATATTAGCCCTAATTTTCCGGAATTTCCATGAGATTTATTTTCGCAACAAACTTATAAAGATGAATTGGAATAGTAGTTAGGCGACCATTCCCGAGATAGGTTCAAATGGCAATTCTTCCTCACTTGACAGTTTTGTTTTCTTCTTCTCCATTTTTCAAACCACATTTTCAAATTCCCGATTTCTGTGGGCTAGGGTTCGCTCTTTACTAGGTTGTCCCTAATGGTCAGCCAGGATATTGATTGTTTATTATACAAATTTTACTAAAAAAGGAATATATTCGAAATACTTCGCTTCTTACAGACGGAAAAAAGCCCAACGCCGAAATCAAACCCTCAACCCCCAAGGTTCGGAATACGATATTCGACCTACTGGTCTAATCAGGCTTGTTGTAAACCTTTGATGCTTTTATATATCAAAATAGACAGGTTTCCCATAAACTCTCACCAGGGTTACAGAGACTTACCACTTATATAAGTATATTAACCATTTCCTCCAAAACCGACGTGTCGCTATCTGCTATTATTGAGAGGCCTTACAGGCTAGTTTGTATGTCTTTCAAATATGCATAGTGTCTAAATATTTCCTTTAGGAAAGGATGCCAGGAACGAGTCCAAAAATGGAACATGTTTTCCTGCCAAAAATACGTAGCTCTGGGAACTCTATTTTTGGGGGAACTGAAACCCGTGTGGATGCTAAGGAAACACTGTGAGAAGTTGCCAAAATATGCGATAGACTTAAAAGCAACATTTTTGAAATTGAAAGAGAATTAATTTCTTAGAAAAAAATAAAAGGATTGTTCCTCGTTTTCTAAAATGAAACTATCATTCATCGAATTCAATATCCATGAATTGAACCAATATTTATTGCAACACATAGAAAATAATATTTGAATTGTGGGATTTTGGGGGAAGAGTTTCTAATCAAAATAAAAATTAACATAAAAAAAGCTAAAAAATAATAAGATATTAAACAATAACACATGCGTGAAGTTGGATGAAAATTATTGGACGATATATAGACATTTTTATTTGAAACATTTCTATTTTAATAAAAAGCACGCGTGAGGTAATTTGTTTCCTAAGCGCATAATTGTGAAACCCAAATTTGTCAAACAGCAAAAAACAGGTAAATTACAATAAAACAGAGGAAGCCATGGAAACATGTCAAAATCGGGAAGCTTTTAGGGGGAACTGAAAACCGTGTGATCGGGAAATTGATTTCCCGAGTGCGCAGTTTCGAGGCCAAAACTAGTTAAATAGCAAAAAAGAGGGCAATTACCTAACAATAATAGGAAAATATGGAAAATTGTAAAAACCGTGAGATTTTAAAGCGAAGGGGCTTAGTCCCACATGCGCAGGCACGTACGCAGGAATTTCTTTCGGGGGGGGGGGGGCAATTTGTTTTTTTTTTGGGGGGGGGGCAAATCCTTCAAACCCATTATTCTGTGAGAAAAATCAGAAAATTATGGGAAAATGAAAAAAATCGTGAGATTTCGTGGGGGGCGGGCTCGGAGGCCCCCCCCTGGCGTACGTCCCTGCACATGCGTACTAAGCTCGCACAAAAATTATCGAATGAAATTGACAGTTGAACTAAAAAAAATTGGATTAAAGAAAATGAGCAAAAAATCATCATGGTCAGTACATGGGGATTCATGTGTAAATTTGGGAAAAGCTTTTAAATTTATTTTTATGGAAGATAATATAAATTCAATATCTTGTTTAATGTTATTTGTCAATAGGATATAACCCAATTCAGACGAAGTGAACAATGGCATAACTATTAAAAAGGTAAAAAGAACTCGAAATATTTATTCAGTTTATTCTAAAATTCTTATTCAGCCTGATAAACGAGCAATCTCAAGTCACAGAAACAGTGTTCACAATTCCACACAATGTATCACTAGGGGGTGCAAGAAATAATTTTAAGGAAATTCTCAGAAAAAGTTTCGGCGTATTATTTTGTAGAGGATTTCTGAGGGGATGTTTCAAAATAAGTTTTGCAGAATTACCTAATATGGGACAAATATAAAGTTATGTTTTTAAATACCCATCTGCTCTAAAAAAATGAAGAAAAAGACTCCTTTCCTTTCCAAATTGCAGTTTTATTTATTGATTTTATTATTTATGCAGAAAAAAAACTTTCAATCAAACCTGAAACTTAATCTTTTTCACACGTAGTCAGAACTAAAAAAAAAAAATAATAAAAAAGTCAAAATGAGATGAATACCTCGAACGAGCATACACTGGGTTCTGAGGCTGGTCCCCGAAACATCTCACGATCTACAGAAGAATTTAGTTTTCGAAATTTTTTTAATTTGACGTCTTTGAACCACTTTTAAATACGGCCAAATTACGACTTGTACGTCCAGTTGATGGCCAGTAAACCAGTTTTTGGGACACTTTGGCAGTGGTAATTCAAAACCGGTATGTTACGCAACTTAAATGTTACAGGACAGCGGAAAACAGAAAATTCATCATCAATATCGCAGTCAAATTTAAATTGACGAACTATAATCACCTATAAATACGGCCAGTGCGACCGTTTTACGGCCAGCACGACCGTTTTACGGCTAGTGCGACCGATTTACGACAAGTTTGACCGGTTTACGGCCAGTAAACTCATTTTTGGGACACTTTGAAAATGGTAATTCAAAAGCTGGTATGTTACAGGACAGTGGAAAACTAAAAATTTATCATCTACATCTTGTTCAACTTTGATTTGAAGACTTAGAACTACTTTTAAATACGGGCAGTACGACCTTTTTTACGGCCAGTAAACCCATTTTCGGGACACTTTGGAAATGATAATTGAAAAGCCGGTATGTTAGGAAAATTTATCATCAACATCGTGGTCAATTTTGATTTGAAGAATTAGAACCACTTTTAAATACGGCAATTACGACCGTCTTACGACGGCCGTAAGACCGATTTACGACAAGTTTGACCGTTTTACGGCCAGTAAACCCATTTTTGGGACACTTTGGAAATGGTAATTGAAAAGCCGGTAAGTTACATGGTTTAAATTTGAAAGGAGAAAGTATAACATCAACAGCTAGATAGTAAGGCAATTTTGAAAGCAAAAAAAAAAACGGAAAAAAAAACAGAACCACAAACATAGTGTTTAGCCTAGGGCCGTATCCAGCCATTAAGGGTAGGGGAATGGCCTTCACTTGTGCTGAATTCAGAAATAAAATCAAATAAAGACTTTGGTAATATAGAGTAGGAATTTTGTTGTTACTGTTGCAAGTTATTATCTACCAAAATTACCCCTACGGCTGCACGCATGTCGTGAACCGCAAAAGATAAATAGAAATCGACAGAAAATCGTCCAAGGGAAAAATAGCACGAATCAAGAACGTGCTTCTAAAAGCGTAGCTGTAGTTAATTAGCCAGATACTCAAAGCGAAACAAGCTAAAATTACTAGAAAAATTAATACAGGAGTCATATAACTTCAGTTTCACGTTTGGCTTACTAATGAAGAAACAGGCGTCTAAGAAATGTCGTAAACAGATATAAAATTTCAGGCTATTACCGCTGCTCTTACGCTCTTTAGTTAAGCACTCGTACTGCAAGTCATTATTTATTTTAATCGCAAAGAGTTGTTAACTCTAATTAACTGGAAAATTGGCCTCGTGAACGCAACAACATTTTATAGCTAGATCTCCTGTGGTGTTGTTATTTCTTTAATTTTTTATTCTCTATCTATTATAGCAAGGTAATTTTTTAGCTCCTCCTTGATGCCGATTAAGTTTATTATGTACCTAAATATTCACGAGGGGGCAAAGGGCATTAACCATAGATTTATTATCTGAATGAATACCTTATATTATAGGGTATATAATCGTTTTCCGGACAAACTTCCTTCCAAAATTTTTATGAAAATGCCTGGTCTTGGCACATCAAATTTCCAGACATTTTCAGTATTTTAGCTGATTCAGTATATAGCCAAGAACCAGGGTGTTTTTTCAGAGTTGAAAAGTTTGGAAGAATAAGAAGATTCTGCGAATCAAGATTAGAATATTGGAAGCTATAATGATGACAGTGGCCAAGTATAGTTATGAAATGTGGGCGCTCTGAAAGAAGAAGGAGAATCTATTAGGTATTTTCCAGAGAATTGTGTACGGACTGTTTTGGGCACCCGTCTGATTGAGCGTATTTCAAACAGTATGCTCTACGAAAAATGCGGTTCTATTCCGTTTTCTAGAAATATAATGAGAGAAAAGTTTAGATAGCTAGGGCATGTTCTGTGGATGAACGGACGAAAGATGACAAATTGCCAATGCCAATGATCGTCCTTTTAGGCCAACCATCTAGGGCCAAATGAAAAATGGGTCGTCCCCGAATGGGGTGGGAGGAGGACGTAAGGAAGGATTTAAGGAAAGTTGGGAATTCTCGAGAGGGTGTTAAGATGGAGGCTTTGAATAGATTGAAACGGAGGAGGAGCGTGCGCAGCTGTGCTGACCTCAGTCGGCTTGGTGCTGCAGTGAGTTGTTAGTAGTGGTAGTATTAGTAGTAGTAGCTGATTCATGAAATTTTTATTCATCTAGCTCTTCTACTTACTTTGAAATATCAAAGAGGGATTTGGAAGGTTGATAATTTACGCTAGATTAGATAGGTATTATATTGCATAGATTATATATAAACAAAATTCTTGTAATATACAAGTATGTACATTTCCATTGTTCAGCTTGCGAAACTGGTGGGTTCTCATATTTCAAGAGACGGCTTCAGAGTAATGCAATCCATAGCGTGGTTTTCAATGCGTATACGATATTTAAACTGTTGTTTTTTGGGGTTTAGGGAGGGGGAGATACCTAGGTTAGGTTACGTATTATGTATTCATCCTATTTATTTTATTTCATTAGCATTAACCAAACTTGACTTTTTAGAAGTGCCCATATAATGGGAAAGTACCATTTTTTTTACTCTTGACCGCTCGGATAAAAAATTTGATCTTACGATTCTGATCCGACGACAAGTGGGATTACGGGGCTTCGGGGCAGATGGGGCTTCTGGTTTCTCTTTTGTCAATTTTGTCACTTCAAAGGGGTTCTAGAACATTTAATTTGTGATCATATGATCTCTCCCAAGTTTATATGGCTATCCCTTCTATACGATGATTTCAGCGGGTGGGTGGGGTAAGCGTAGGCTATAAGGGAGACACCTAGGACTTTACTAAGTCAATTTATATTGCATTTACTTTTATTTGTTTATCGCATCAACGGGTAAAAATGACCTTTAATAATAAACACAATTCTTCATTTTTTTTATCCTGTATATTGTGTTTGTCACTGATGGTGATGGTATATATAGTAAAGGTGTAAACACAACTTTACCCACATGCCCTGATTCGGTGTCCCAGACAGTGATGCCACGTAGGGCTAGTTTCAGGCAATTAGGGCAGTATAAATTCACCTGGATAATGAAATGTATAAGAATAAGCCATATTGGAACCAAACTAGGTCACTTAAAATTAGTCAGAAAAATCCCAAATTTGCAAAATCAAGCGAAACATTTTTATCATTAAGGCTAGTATAATTCAAGAAAACCTGCCAGCTTTGGTTCAAGACGTACACAAAGTGATCTGCCAACACAACGATCAAATGAAGCAATCAAATGAAGCGACCGAACGATCTGTAAAGCAATCTAATACTTATTTCAAACATTTTCAACAAAACCTATTTTATTCCATGTTCAATACATTATTGATCACCAAGTGGGAGCTCAATATATATTTAATTTGTCAACACTTCAGCTACATATGGCTATGTGCAGAGGTGTAATAGAAGTAGCATTTCAGCAATTTGAATATAACCGCCACAAAATTTTCCACACTAGGCATTTGACAGAGTACCGATAATTAAGAACCATAAAACACGAACAGAATGAAAAAGGAACACAACCCAATCAACTTAAAAATGAGATACGAACTATTGATTGCGAGTAATTTTCGAGAGGTGTTGATCTCATCACATTCATTATTCGCATTTCATTCCTCTTAGTTAGCACCTTAAATGCTAATTCGACCACAAAAGCTATCCTTTGTAACCGGCGCCCACTAAACAATATTACATTTGAATATTAATTGTTATACGAAATAACATCTTGATACAGGAATGCACGAGGCTTGTATGATTACCAGTAATTGACTATGATTCATTTGGTTAGTTATGAGGCATAATAAAGAGCTAAAGAGATGTTACAGGAGACAACTTACGCCACGCCGAGTGGCGCCTTGTTCACCCCGGGAGCTCACCTAATCCCTCGAGCTCAAAATAATTGCTTGCAAATAAATGTCCTATTAAGCAAATTAACCTCTATATTCTTTATTCATAGTATAACATACTCATTCAAGATACATTTCTTAGATATCCATTCAAGGCCGTATCCAGGGGGGGGGGTTACCCGGTTTGCCCTCCCCCCTGAAATTTTTGACCGAGTCAAAAATAAGTCGAAAATTAGTAAAATTTAGGTAAAAATCAGTAAAATTAGTCGAAAACTGAGTCAAAAATTAATAAAACCCCCCCGAAAAAAAAATCCTGGATCCGCCCTTGTATCCATTTCTTCCTCTCAAATAATTATATTTCTTGTCTATGTTCAGAATCACCAAACTGCAAAAATGAAATCAGCGTTCATAAAAAAAAACATATATACGTAAACTCTACAAGTGAAAAATTTGCATCCGAGACGGAACATAAATAGATTGTTCATTTTCTTTCTCATTCTTCCTTTGAAGTTAAATGTTAACTTTTTCGCGCAAATGCAATTTGCTGTTTCGTCCATTTTTTTAATATCGCTTTGGAGGGGGGAAGCACAATATTAGGAAGTAAAAAATTGGGCACAAATTGCACTGAGTTTTCAGCCAAAATTCTCTCTTGCCGAGGCCCAAAGGCTGCTTATATCTCAACCCAAAATCGCATGTGCCCAATGCGAGTTTAATGTACTTTTGTCTAAAACTTGCTCCTGCCTAATCTCGTTTTTCGGGGAAATTTTCCTTGTTTCTTTGGACTCTGTCTTCCTTGCGTAGAAAAAGGCAAAGATAAACAATTAGTAATGATGTTCGACCGCTGCGATGGTTACAAGGTTAAACATAAATCTGTTGACTTAAAATGCACATTTCTAGGAGCATCAGACTCCCCCCCCCCCATGTACAGGCCTGTTAGACGTTTCTGGGAAGTATCCTGACTCTATCAAGAATTTGACTAAGTAAAACACTATTACAATCTTCATTAATTACGACCTTCATAGTATTAAAGGATTAAACATGTAATCGCTAGAAACATCCCTAGGCAATCCTTGAATGATTATGAATCGAAATAAAAAAATACTTGTAGAGATATGAAGTTTTAGTAGAGTGTGTTTACAAGAGGAATTGGCCCACGAACCCTACTTTGGGTCCTTCAATCCTGCATATTGAAATTGTTGAACTATCTGCTAATTTTTGTGCAACTTGTCTAGGGGTGTCAAGTCATTTTTAAAGTTGGGGATTACCCCCCCTCCCCCACCGCAACCTTTTAAAAATAGAATCCAGTCTGCATCAAGGGAGCACCCATTTTTAGAAATCACATACACCATATAGCACGTGCAAGCGTGGTAGAAGTATGGCAAGCGTTACGGAAAGTGCGCCAAGCGTGAGTGAACTGTGCGGCACACTTGGCGTTCTGAGATGTACACCAGACGGCACAGTGGGTGCTTCCTGGGTCTGCATCCTTTCTCTAAATTGTTTTAATTACAAAAGAGTTTTAACCCCATTAATTTCCTTTAAAATGAGCCATTGATCAACTCTCTACGATGTTCCAGTGCCAAGATATCTGTGGAAGATAAAAAAAGATGCCGTTTAGGCAGAATGCTGTAGTAGCTGTCACTTTTCTTGATTTTCAAGCCAATATTTTTCCCTTCCTGTTCAAGCCAAAGGACAGAAAGTTTCCTATATAGGGGTTTCGGACAAGGCGGTTCTAATGGTGTACTTTTTGTTTTGATCTGACTCTTTTATTTAGGAGTTATGGGTTTTTATATTTCTTAACATTGGACGAGATCGTCTCTTACTAGGTTGCTAGCTACCGCTGCAACCCGGATAATGCTTACTGCTGTAGATACTGCGATCACACGTTTTACACGCATTTTTAAATTATTATTATTTTCTTTTTATTCTGCTGAGTAGACAGAGCAATATTTACGTTGCAGTAATATAATAAAACCAGACATTTGATCGAATTCTTAGGATTGGCGAAGCACCAATTGGTGCTTGAAGTGTTAGGATTGGTGAAGCACCAGACAAAATTAATGAATTGGATGAATATAGGCACAATTTTTCACAGGTAAGTTTCAAATTTGTGAATTTTAAACTTATCAAATCAACATGTTTTTTGTATATAGATCCAGGTTACACCTAGACCCATTTTTGAAGTTTTCATTCACCTAGCTTAACAAATTCTCATGAGTTTGTCATCCACTGGACATTGACAAAAACAGAATAGGACCCAGGTCTTGTTTGCCATCTCATTGCAACATTCACAAATCAATACTTTTAGTTTTCTTGAAAGCGAGAAAAAGTTAGGCTTTCGAAAAGCGAGGCTTTCTATGTGTTTACTGCTATGTCTTATTATTTCAGCTGCAATACTAAGTTAGGCCGAGAATAACCGGGCATATCTGAGATATTATAACCTGAAGAAGAGTAAACCAGAAAATGTCTCTTAAATTAGAATGCCTCGCTGATATACGTGGCTTCTTATTTATAAGTATCAGATAAGGCCTTTGATTTTAGATGGATAATCCAAACACAACCAGCTGCAGTGGATATAGACCCACTAGCGGCCTCTTAGAGGGAGAATCAATCATTTCCAGAAACAAATATCAACTATGCTCTATGGTTTTAAGACGTAGTAGATATCATAATCTTCTTTCTTGATAAAAAAAACTTGAAACTTATAAAAGGACAAAGCTTTAAACATTAATTTCATATTTGTCATGGACAAAAGAATATATATTATCGAAATTGCTATTCATGAGGAATATTAAAAAGTCCCCAATAAAACATACAAACTAGGAATAGAAATCCAGCAACCCCCAAGAAAGAAGATAATGATACACATTTTAGCAATATATTCATACAAAGGGTAATCCCACTTCAAAATCGTATTCACCAGGAGACACGCGAAACGCGTGGCAGAAATGTGTCACGTGTTGTGGAATACTTGGATCTCCAAATCATATACCAGGTAGCGGAGTGTGGGCAGCGCGCCCTCTTCAACGCCCAATAAATGCCCTCTTCAACGCCCAATAAACGCCCTCTTCACCCTCCAAGAGAGAAAAAAAGATTCAAATGAAAAGAGGCTTAAAAAAGATATAATTTGAAATACAACCAGAAAAAGCCAAAATAGCAAGATAAAAGACAAACATTAAAGCTTATATTGAAAACATGCCCATAACCAAAATCTTATGTGACATTTGACTTTTTCAAGGGGGAGGGGTGTTCGATAATTGAAAATACGTTCTCCAACCGCTAATATTGAATACACTAAAAATAAAATTAAATACAATTAAACAAAATAAAATACACTAATTTTAGCAAATTTTAACGATTTACATGATTTGGAACCAGGTTCTTAAGATGGTTTATAGGGAGAAAATCCTCATAAGTTCTTTCTTTGTGAATGACAGTTGCAAATTTAATAATTCTTTTCAGAAATTACTGTCTTAATATAAAACATTGATACAATCTTCGACTTACCGTTATTTGGATTTAATAAATAAACACAATTAATCGGACTTGTTAATTTGCATAATAGAATAGGTTAAATTTTAATAGCCCACCGTTGAGAAACGGTTTAAGGTCCAGAACGCAGCAACGTAGTTTATATCTTTTTCGACTTGCCATATTCATTCTAATATTCTTTAATCATGCTAAAAGGGTATGTATCAAATTTTAGTGGAATGTACATCATAAGGTAACTGCTATCATATGATAACCTTTAAGCGAGAATCTTTCCAAATATAGGCAAGATGCTACTGTATTTAGCACTAAAATATACGATATATATAAACTTGATTTCTCTAAGACAATGTTAGATGTTGATGCTTTTTTTAAGTAAAGTACCTTATTTCTCAAGTCTCCCTGTTCACTTTGAACGATTGCAATATAAAAGTATTGTCAATATCTTGAGGTGCCACGACACTGCATAGAAGAGGGTATTTGCAGTAGTGTCGCCTATTCACACCTCAACTCCCCTCTCCAGTAAAGCCAGAAGGAATCTCCCATGAAATAAGAAGAAGAAGTAAACGATGACACTTTTAAATTAGGAGCTTTCCCTCCTTTCACCGCTATTCAGGCACATTCCATAAGGACAGCCAGAAGGATCTCCCATGGAATAAGACGAAGAAGTAAACGATGACACTTTTAGGAGCTTTCCCTCCTTGCACCGCTATTCAGGCACATATGCTGTTGTTTTTTTTTTTGGGGGGGGGGCGAATAAAAGAACTTGATTTTTGAACAATTGGTGCAAAAAGTCCGAGTTTTTGGGGATGAAAGCTCCCTTTGCGTACGTTAATGCAGCCGCTTTTCAAGGTAACAAAACGGAGGTGCCAGAACCCAGGTCATTCTGTTTACAAGCAAGCAGACAGCTAAAGGGCATGAACAAGTAAGCAGCATATCTCTTTGGAAACTATTTTCCGGTGGGGGGGGGGGGTCAAACCAAATGTTGATTCAAGGGGTGGCTCATCAAATAGCTCATGGTAAGGACCTGTAAGCAAAGGGCGACTCGGCCCAACAGTAAACCGAAACTCTTAAAAACGGAAGTTTGGTAACAATAGGCCTAGGTATACAAAAAAAGTTGGTTGTTCATGCTAATTCGAAATATATAAAATTCATTAAGTTTAATGTTCCTCATCAAAAGCTAGAAGCCTGAGAAAATTTGTTTGACTTTCGAAAAAGGGGAAAAGATCCCCAAAAAGTCAAGTACTCTTAACGAAAATCACATCATCAGATTCAGCATTTCTAAGAATCCCAATGCAGAGGTCTCAAGCTTCCTCCACAAAGATACGGAATTTGTATTTATGGCCAGAAGAAAGATCACGGATCTTTTAATTTTTTGGTTTTCCCCAGGGGTGATCGTATCAAACCAATGATCCTAGAAGATCGGGAGAGGGCTCATTGGAATGCAAATCATAAGTTCTTGTACCCTTTTAAATTGACCAAAAAGATTAGAGGACAAGTAGCCCCCCTCCCACGCTCCTTTTCCCCCAAAGACATCCGATAAAAAAATTTGAGACAGCCATTTGATTCAGCATAGTTTGAAGGTCCAATGACTATGCCTTTGGTGATGACATGGCCCTCCATAGTCCCTGGGGAAAGGGCTTTAAGTTACGTAATTTGCCCATTGTTCACATATGCTATTTGCTGTGGTAAATACACGTTATTTTTTGTGGGGGGGGGGGATTTTCTGCGGGGGCAATTCTCCGAGGAGAGAATATTTCATTAGGAGGAAAGTTTCTAGGCAAATTTTACACGGGGAGGGGAGGGAGGGACAATCTGAAAAACGGTCAAAAGTTAAGTTGAAAATGCTTTTTCAACTGAAAATAAGGAGCAACATTATAACTTAAAACCAACATAAATTATTACGTACATGAGGGGGCTGCCCCTTCCTAAACTCTAACTCTTTACGCCAAAGTTTACTTTTTGCCACAATTTTTTCAGAACAACTCATAAAACACGAGGGTCACTGAATTTCAATGATAAGTATTTTGAACCACTTTTAAGACTTTAGCGTAAAGGACGAGGGTTGAGGAAGGGGAAGCCCCCTCATATACGAAATATTTTTTGATCGTTTTAAGTTTTAATGTTGCTCCTTACTTTCAGTTGAAAAAACTTGTTTTTTTTAAAGATTTAATCAAACATAAAGATAAGCCTTATGATGGAACCAAGTCAAAGACAAGAGGCAAAACAGGCAGTCTTAACCAAGAACATCGTTTAACATTTCTGCGCTCTAATTGATTGACACGCCATATTATGTACAAAAATACGCCAGGGGTAAATGGTTTTATTACAGAATATTTTTTAACTGCTCATTGTTATTTAGAAAAAAACCTACAAATCCCATCTCTTAGTATAAAAATATTCTCAATAACGATACTCAGCCCTCAAAGCAATTGCTGCAGCAAACGACAACCTGAGTTCATCCGCCGACTATAAATATAGGGCATCAATAACATTTTATTTAAACCTCGGAACCTGGGAATGTGTAGTTAATTCGCAAAAATCGGCCCCGTGGCTTAGCACTTATTACAATTGATTAGAATAACTACAGGCAATAACTTATTCAATTTTATCCAATTACCTTCCATTATGGGAAAGTTAATCTAATTTTACGCGATTAGCTTTTTCACACCCACGATGGTAGGCATGAACTAAGCACTGTTACACCTTAGAAAATTTAGACTTTAGACAACGATAATTGTCTTTAAAAATTCCGAAAATTCCGAGAATACTATCATTCAATGAATTTTGTCTAACGGTTTCGGATGAGAT
Source organism: Artemia sp. Qi Xiang Cuo (assembly GCF_049724085.1). NCBI lineage: Eukaryota > Metazoa > Arthropoda > Branchiopoda > Anostraca > Artemiidae > Artemia > Artemia sp. Qi Xiang Cuo. The sequence goes on along the minus strand of NC_142799.1, from coordinate 77,678,447 downwards.
TGGACCTGACTCAAAACTCGAGGAGTTGAAATTTCTGGAGAGGGGATCCAATACTCCCTGCATAGGTGATACCTTGATACGTGTATATATCTCTGCAACGGTAACAATACCTTATATCTTTTGCTGTAATTTGACAAGAGGAGGGCTTGTTTCCCGTGTCCCAATGCGTAACTACTGAACCAACTAAAAAACATTTCCCAATGTTTATTATGGGGTAAGGTACTTACGTATTACACTGACCATAATGTTGTTCTTGATCTGTTTAAAACCGGTTTCTCTATGTGCACTTGGAGATAATCAGATTAGCCTAAGTGAGATAAACTTTTATGCAGGGATATTTTAATTAAATATATATTATATTATATAGAGTTGGTTAGGTTAGGTAATTAAAATAATGCGTTCTGGGCGCCCTGCTTTCCATAATCCTCTGCTTTAGTTTCCATAATTTTGTTACTAAAGTATTTTCCTCATATTTTAGTATATTTCATTATGATTAACTTAACGTCACTTCTTGAGTGTAGTCGCTATAATACGTAAGTACCTCTGGTAAAATACCCATGGCATTAATACATTAATGCCTCTACTAAAATTACTCCTTTTTAAGCCCTACCTAAGTCAGTGTGAAGGACAATTTTGGAGATGAACAAGGGGTCGAAGGCATACACACAAGGCCGGATTTAGCTTCAGAGGGACTTGGGGCAAGATTGGGGGCAAGTTGCAGCCCAAAAGATGTCTACATCCATGACAAACAGTGATGGACCCTTTGATCTATTTGCAAGCAATACAATTTGTTTTTTTCTCTAGCGCTATTGGATGTTTGAATTTAAATTACATATTAATAGTAAATTCAGTCAAAATAGTTATTAAGACACCTTTTGCCTTGTATAATAAAGTATCCGCTTGACACGAATCCCCTGATTTGTTATGCTTATGTTTTGTTATATTATTCATAGATGTTACTTATAAGCTGTCATTTTGAAAACAGAGATTTATGTGCAAAATTCTCATCTTTTATAGATGGTTTTTTTCTTGTACTTAAAGCCTTGCGATTTGTAATTCATCGTGTTATGAATATATTTAGATTAAGTTCCCGAAGATTGTTCACAGGCTTGAATTTTTTCACCTTAAGTGTGGTAGAATTCCACGTTTACATTTTGTGACTGTTTGTCATGTCATGTAATTTCTTGGGTTGTTTGCAGTTTGGTGCAAATAAGACAAGTTTTAAGAGAACACGCCCATTATTTGCTTTTTCTATTACCTAAAACTTAAAATGGCTTCAAAATTTTTTAAGCCACGTACAATAATATAAATAATAGTCTGAATATAAATAATAATCTAAATAAATAATAAATATGACTAAACGCGGAATAATAGTCGGTGGAATATTTAAAAATGTGTTTCCTATTCTTTGGGAGTAACCTCAATTGAGGCTTGCGTTGGTTCTTCAATATGAAATATAAAAAAGTGAATTTTAATTTTAAGTTGTAAGCGAACAGTTTTTGGGGATTTTTACCAGAGGTTGGCAAGCTTTGCTTCCATATCTAAATAATGATATCGACCATACTGCCATTTCTATCTTACGAAATATAAGAAGTAATACAGAATTCCTGAAGACATTTACAATCTAAACGAATATAAACAATCTAAACAAATATTTCGGCTATATGACTAATAACCGTTTTTCAGCGAAATATGTGAATACTATAACAAAGAAACCAAAGAAAACCTAACTCAATCAAAAACTCTTCGATAAAATAACACAGGGCTGAAAAAATAATAAAAAGAGATCCTAAGCTTCACTGCCTCACAAAAATTCAGCTGAGGGGGCTCCACTTTCCACCAACTAGTGTAAATCTCTCAGAACGCCACTTGTGTCACATAATTCTGCCACGCTTGGCACAGTTTCCACAACGCTTGGCACACTTACACCACACTTACTACGGGCCCCCTGGTGTACCTGATTTATGAAAGTTGGCACCCCCTCGGGTTTCTAGCCTAGACTCCAAGAATCTTTGTGGGGTAATGAAGCTAAATCTGTGTCTAAATGTTTATATTTTTGCAAGTTTCCTTCAGCGTTATTTCATCGAAGATTTTTGGAGTCCCTCAAAACTCACTCACTCAAAAGCTCTACAATAAAATAGCGCTGAGCTAAAACCACAAAAAATTGGACAGAGCTTTAGCTTCATTATCTCACAAAGGTTCAGCCAAGACTTCAAGAACCTTTGTGAGGTAATGTGATGAAGCTAAGGCTCCATCCAAACTTTTATATTTTTGTAGTATTAATTTAGTGCTATTTTATCAGAGTTTTTGAGATAGTCAGTTTCTTATTGGTTTTCTTGCTTTAGTATTTACATCATATTTCGCTGATGACGGATGTTAGTCATTTAGCTGACATATTAGCAGAGATTGTGTTTAATTCACTATCTTGCAGAAAATCGTCATGAGCTTTTTATATTTTACTTCTATATTTATTTTTCTGTCTGTCTGAGATACATGAGACTTCCTTTACCCTGTTTCTCTTCGTTTCCGTGACCTTAGACAAATATGTTAAAATCTAGTAACATCCATAACTATAAAAATTGTGATAAACCTCAATATTAACGGAGTATATATCTCCACCCCCCTAATGTGGAAATATATACCCAGAATTGCATCCTGAATTCAAATATAATATTCATTTGCATCGCAAATTAACTTTACCCCCCCCCTTAAATATATCCAACTCTGGGTATATATTTGCACATTAAGGGGGTGGGGGTATATACTGCATTATTATTCAGTTTTTCCTATTAGCACTATTGACTCAGCCTTAACTGCATTACTGCGATTCAAAAGCATAACTGACATCCTTATGCTCTGTAAGTTATGCAAAGTTTTGCTTATGTTCAGTCCTTCCCCTTAAAATAAGCCACATCCATCAATTGGTTAAATCTATTTGTTTGATTCACAATATATTTACAAGATTTTAATTTTTCTCCAACATACATTATATCTCTTTTGTCATTCAAAAATACTTGAGAAATATTAAACCTGTTTAGTATTTAAAATTATGTTAACATATAATATTTTAATAGCATATAATATTATAATATTTAACAAATGTTAACATTAAACCTGTTTTGTTGTATACTGTAGGATTATTAAACCTTCTTTCTACAGAGAAGAACAGCTAGCCATCCTGGCCGAGTGGCTAGTGCGCTGAGCTTGCAATCTTTTGTCCTTCAGGATTGTAGTGAATTCCTAGTGTAGCTGATTATTTGGTTTGAGACAGGGGTCAGTAGCGTGACTCAGCAAGCTCAGCCAAAGTCGACCAAGCTCTAGATGGGTACCTGGAGAAGTCTAGGAAAGGTAAAGAGGAAAGATGTACCAAAACAGAGGATGGCTGGTACCCAACCCCACTATTGCACTTCCTGGCTGAAGAGCCATGATACGGAAATCAGCACCACCAGTTTGGACTATTGGACTTTCGATGCGCCGTCTAGTGGCGCATCCCTTACATTTTTACACACAGCCGGATCTTCATGTACAAAGACAGTGAAAATTAATTCAGATTGTTGGAATAGGTGGAAATTTACACAACCATACACAAGTATATTCGAATTGGACAAAAACAGAAACTCGATTTTTAATGTAAAAACCTCCATGTGCAGTTTCGCAGCTTTTAGCAGCAATAAAAAAAATTAATTAAAAAAATTAAGTTAAAGAAAGAGACAAATTGACAAAAAAATTAAACCTAAGAAAAAAGCAAAAAATTGACGAAGAGGTAAGCACCTATGAGACCAAACAGCTTAAGAAGATGTAGGTTTCCCTCGAAGGTGTAGTCGCATTGGGATTCTAATGTTTGAGTTTTTACGGACAAAAAGCGTTGCCAAATTTAACTAAGTAATTTTGCTTATTTATGTTCATGGGAAAACGTGGCAACATTGGCAAAAATGTGATACTGCCCTAAAAAAATCACACTTTTGACATAACTTAAAGAAAATCTTTGAAAATCACCGTTTTCAGAGATCGATAGACTATGGGTCTAGGAAGATGGTTCCAAAACATCAAGGACTTAATGTCCTTGGTACTCCAAAACAGAGAACGAAAAAACTAAATGTAGTTTTCTGATTTACCACCCTCCTGTAAAATTTAAGTTGTGCTACATAACACCTTTTGAATTACCGTAGACGATTGACAACTTGCTTAAGTTCATATCAGTAAAGGTCAGAAGAATCACAAACCAGCAAATATAAGTTTAAAACGCAAATTGCAGCACTTTGGTGTGATGCTGTATAAAAAAAAATAATGTCAAGACACGCCACACCTTCAACTTGATCTAGTAAATTTGTAAATGCAAAATATGCTATTTGCATATACATAGGATCCCTATTAAGATAAACCAAGAAAATATTCACAAAAAAAAAAAGAAAATTGGAACTGTTAGAGTAATTGTACGGGTACAAGTTATGGAGTCTACTTCTCAGACTTTAAAGACTGATGGGACTTTGTAACTAAACTGATTGAAGATAAATGACCTTTCGTCGTGGATAACAACCAGTCTCATCACAATTAAGGTGCAAGAAAAACAGTAATGAATCGAAAGACTTTAATCGACCTTTCCAATGTTTTTGTACTTATTTTCTTTTATGCAGTTCAAATGCTTGTCGTAGGAAAGTGAATATTCACCCAAGATCAGTCTAGTAAAAAGATTCATCAACACTTTCACTTGTATTCCCATTGTCTGTCCTACGGTCTTAAGGGGTTAAGCACTAGTTTACTTCGTGTATCCACCCGGGTGCAGAGGTCAGAAAGCGCCATATTTAGTGCCTTCAAAGCAGGGTCGTATCCAGGATTATTTTTAAGGGGGAGAAGGTTTACAAAAGGATTTTTTTTTGGGGGGGGGGCTACAAAAAACTTTAAAAAACACATCACAAATTTGTTAATATTAGTTTTTTTTACGTTTTTACGAATCGAACAAAAATTTCGGGGGGGGGGAGGCAAACCCCAAAATTTCACTGGTTACAGCCTTGCTTCGAAGTCCCACTTACCAATTGTGAAGCCACTGCTAACGTAATGGACGCATGCTACATTGCTATGGCAGACCTATCAGGCTGAAAGTTACAGCCAAGATTAAGTGGCTTACGTGTTCTTTCAAATCATGAACATTCCCGGCGTTACAGGCACTAACGTGGGGCAATCGCCTCCTAGATCTTATTACCCTCGTAGAACTTGAAAAATACCTTTTTAGGTATATTATTAAAAAGGTAAAATTCTAAATTAAGGGGCTTCTGTTGATCCTGGAAAGTATTTGAGTTAGATGAATAGAACTGTCAGGGATGAATCCAGGGCCTTAATATATCTCATGGGAAGATATTTTGAAGTACCTACCTCCACTCCTTCTCCCTCCAAATGACACTGACTTCTGAAGACATTTTACTATATTTGTGTTATAAAAGTGAAACCTCGCAAAACCGATCTTCTGTTCAAATGAGTCACAAAAAAGTGTTTTGAGTCTAATACCTTTGCTCCATCCCAATTTATAAGGTTTTAAAGGTCTGTAAATTTATTTCTTGAATTTTGGAACAAAATTCTTGATATGGATGGCATAAAATTCTACTGAAATGAAAGAAATTGGATTTCCAAAAGCTAAAGTCAATGGAAAATATACTGAAAACTCAAAATCACAGTAAAACATTTTTTGTCAGAATTTGGACAGGTTAGATAGGTAAAAGCAATCTTCTAAGCATTAGAAATCAGAAAGCGGTAGAGACGGTAGCATGGTAACACATTTCTGGGATATATTACCCTGTATTCATTTCTGAAAGTTCCCTTCACCTAACTCAACTATAAAGCCCATAATTTAGAATTTTACCTCGAAATTGTCCCAACAAATCCTCCCCCAAAAATATAATTCACACCCTCACAAATTATTTAGGCATTTCAGGTACCCCCTTAAAATTTTCTAAGGGGCTATCTTTTCCAAAGGCCATTTATTTTTTAAGAGTTGTTGTGCAAACGTGCGCAGCAGTTGGGGGAGGGGGGCTCCCCTCATATTTAGATCACACCGAATATGATATTAAAAACGAACATCAAAAATGTACAACAGTAAATTCATTTGACAGAAACAGAAACATAAATCTTCGCCCCTATTAACGACAAAGGGGTTAGCAGATGACTTATAATAACAAATCTGAGGTTAAACATGCAACAGAAAGGTTCAAAACACGTTGAGTATGTCATGTGAGTGTTTTCAATCTACATGACGAAAGGGGATCAAATTAGGCTATTTGGCCAACGTGCCCTGCAACCCCTACAATCTCCGGGTACATTTAAACATATTCTACTCTTTTTGGACTCATTCAGGGATTATTTGGGGTACTTTTCTTAATGATCAAATTATAATGATTAAAAAAAGGCTAAGAACGCAGTGTGCTCTAAATCAAAACCTGCTAGGCAAACGTTTGACAAAATATATTTGATTTCCACCGAAAATCAATCGGGAACGGGCCCTTACTTCCGTGTCCATTCCCGTAGCTGTGTTCACTTACATAACATAGAAATCTCTGTGAAGATGTCAAATTTACGGTACTTAAGTGTTAGAGCGACCACATCAAAGAAGTGAAGTTAGGTTAATCCTAATGAAATGTACCAAAAAATATGAGAAAAATATAATACTTTAGTAAAAAAATTTATGGAAACTACAACAGAGAATTATGGAAAGCAGGCCGCACAGAACGCATCATATTAAAACCTAACCACCTCTATATATTAAATTATTAAAATATACCTGCAGTATAGTTCTTTATCTCGCTCAGGCTAAGATGATTATGTCCGAGTGGACACAGAAAACCGGTTTCATTAGAGATCAAGAAAAAAGTGTGGTCGCTATAACGAGTGAGCACCAAATTTACATATTTTCGGACAATCGTCTTATCTGAATTTTGTTTTGTTAGTATATAAGAAAACAATTATCATCAGTACCGGTGCATAGCCTAATACGAACACTTCTAAAAAGTCAAGTTTGGTTAATGCTAATGAAATAAAATAGGGTGAATATATAATAGTTTATTAAACAAATTTGGGCTATATATTTTCACATTAGGGAGGGGGTGAGGGGTAAAGCATAGCATATATAAAATATGTAACCTAACCTAGGTATCTCCCCCCCCTTAAACCCCCAAAAACAATCATTTAAATATTGTAACTCATTGAGAAACCACGGCTTTGCAGTCATTATGTATAGCGGTCTCTTGAGAATAGCTTGTTTGACCAGTGGCGGATCCAGGGGGGCGCCCCCCTAGCGCAGTCTAAAATAGTGTAATTTACTTAATTAACCCAAGTTTGCGTTAATTAAACTTGCTCCTAACGCAAGTTTACCGGATCAACCTATTTTGCACCCCCTAAAAATTTGTATCGGATCAACCTATTTTGCTACCCATCCTAAAAATCCTGGATCCACCCCTGTGTTTGACGGGTTTTTCGTGACTGGTTTCCTTATACAATATATAAAAGTGTCCATATTACGCAGCAGTACCATATCATCTTCCCTAAATGTCTCGGTTGGTTATTTTATGTCCTTCGTTCACTTAGCCTCTGAACCACTCATGGGTAAAGTCTGATACAATAATAATAAAAAAAACCTTCCTATCCAACACAGCTACAAAGAAACACCTAGTAGCTTGTATTAACTATTTCAGTAATTAAACTCTAAAATCTGATAAGAACACAAAAAGGACGGAAAAGAAAAACAACAGTAAAATGATTATCATAAAATACTATAAATCCAGGGTATCTAGCCAAAATATCAGATATGAATGACAATCGTAGAAAAATAATTTTATTATACCTATGTTTTATATCAAATAAAAAGTGATAGTTTTATTTTTATTCTTGTTAGTTTTAACGATCAACGATTGGTTAATAAGCGTTGTTTTTGTCCGCACCTGAATACTGAATAGGTTTCTCTACTTACCATTTATGGTTAATGGTACTGCCCACTAAGATGAGTCACTTAATACCTTGACTGTTTTAACATCAAAAGCTGGTTTAATATACCCATTTCATTAGTATGGTTGCAGCAATCGGTGGAGCAAGAACGTTATTGATAACTAACTCTGGGCTCGAGTCTTGGAAATTAAACAGATAAGAGTAGGAGCAGGGACGTCAATTGGGGGAGGGGGTTTGCCCCCCAGCTTTTGAAAATACCTTTAATTGAAAATGCCACTTTTTTGTATTTTAAATAAAAAAAAAATGTATTTCTGAAAAATCCATTTTGCCCTCCCCCTAAGGTTCTATAAATTGACGCCACTGGGTATGAGGGCTAACAGGTTCTAGAGAGTAAAACCCTTGTTGGACCCAGGGGGTGATCATTGCCACTTTGAACCACGAAAATATATAAGCAAAGTTAATTAGTTAGATTTGACAACGCTTTTTAGTCCGTAAAGAATTCAAACATTCGGAATCTTTTGATTCCCCAAGACCAAAGACTTCGTCCCAAAGACACTAAAGTTTTTTTCCTTTAAATTTTGCACCCGTTACTACTTACCCTTACTCTATGCCTATCTACCTTGATTCTGCCCTAGGATGGATGATAGACTATCATCAAAAAAGGGAATTTGTCATTTTTATACAACTCTGAACAAGTTAAGACAGCTTTACCTCTCAAAGAGACTATCTGTCTTGACTTTATTCTAATTAGCCATGGCCTAGGCCGTATCCACGGGGGAGGGGTAGGGATTTGAACTCTATCCGACTCATAAAAACATAACAAAAATGAATACAAACAAATATTTGGTGCGTTTTTGCAACTTTTTGTACCCCCCTCCCCCGAAAGAAAATCCTGGATACAGTCCTGTCCATAGCTGTCACGTCTTTCATCACTTCCACAAAGATGATAATTCTGCGATAAAACTGCGTAACTGCATATGGAGGTCTTGAATCGAATTCTGTAGTTTGGCCATCTTTTCAAGCAATGCAAATAATGCAATCTCAGTTTGTTTTTACCTATAAGCTCTCTTGGTTTTTATAAAAAAAAATTTAGGGGATAGACTTAATTTTCACTGTCCTTGGTAATTCTTTGTCAATGCGTTATTTGGCAACTTACGCATTGACAACATATGCGTTATTTGGCAATGCGTTATTTGACTCCCCAGATGATGGGGAGTCAAATAAAATTGCCGTAGTCAAATAAAATTGCTTTAAATGAAAATTTGTCCTAAGAAACTTTACATTTGAAAAGTCAAGGCTACCGATTTCCAAAAAAATTAAGCTGTTGCAACTGTTGTAAATCGTGAAGACAAAAGTTAAACTATGTTAACGCTATGGTTATGAACAAAAATGGCGAGTCAAAAGTATTCATGCAGTAAAAAAGTGCTAAATCGGAATTGAGTACAAATAGTAGTAACATAATAATAAATGATATATAGTTCTAACTTTTCCGTAAGCTACAGAGGTTTTGGACCATAGGAAACAATTGATAATAATAAGACTTTATATGGTGCTTGTTTATTCACTCCTATTTGAAGCGGATTTAGTTCACTTATTGTATTTATTCGTATAAGGGGAGTTTTTTCTTTTCTTTTTTTTTCTTACTAGTTTTTTTTCTTCAGCCACGACTAACCAGAATAGCGTAAGCTTTTTGAGCCTGTTATCCCTTTTGGAAATAAAAAAAAGGTCTATCTACTGGAATCTACTAATCTACAGGAGGATCTACTAATCTACTGGAGTAAGCCATGTTGAAAAATCAGCTTGGATTAAAACCAATAAAACAAATATGGAATTAATGTAACCAATAAAATACAGTATGAAATAATTAAAGGGTAATTAAACTTATATAGTATATATAAAATAAAAAACGAATATTAGTGGTACATAAAGTACAACCGATGGTAGTTCAAAGACAATACTTAAGGAACTACATTTAAATAAAGGTTCTGAATAAGAGTAAAATACGATTTAAACTTAAAAGGATTAAATATGACCACACATTATAGGAACTGCCACCCCCTCTCCTTCATCTGTAATATTTAACCATTTACTTAAAGTGGAAAGGAATGGAAAATACGTAAGACACTTTTTAATGTATGACTCAAATTCGCCCAACGTTTCGTTTTTATTAATTTAGAGCTTTTCCTCCAGTGCATATGCACTTTTGCTCATCTTAAGTACCGATTACTCTTTACTTCTATGCAAATACTTCTCTTGTTAAAAAATTAGTTTCTGTATGTTTGTCCCAATCTTCTCATCTCAAGATATGCATTTATGTGCACAAACAAAGACATATACCCCAGGGCCGTAACCAGGGGGGGGGGGTTACCCGGTTCGACCCCCCCCCCCCGAAATGTTTTTCTGACTCGTAAAAACGTAACAAAACGGATATAAACAAATTTTGTATGCGCTTTTTCTTGTGTAGCCCCCCCCCCCGAATTTTATTTTGGGTAAAACCCCCTCCGAAAAAAATCCTGGGTACGGCCTTGATATACCCTACATCCCTACTTCTAGAAAGGTTACACCTAAAATTTTCTGTTCTAGCGAGAGCTTTCTGCAAACACTAGTTAAACACAATCAAAATGAGAAGAAGTGAAACGGAAAAAATGCAGTGAACACGCCAGGGACGTACGCAAGGGGTTGGGACTTTCCCCCACCCCTAAAAAGAAACGAAAATCCAAATTTTCCCGAATTATGCTGATTTCAAATATGTAAGTTTCATTAACTTTAGTCTTACCCATCAAAAGCTACGAGCCTGAAAAAATTTGTCTGAATTTCAAAAAAGGGGGAAAGACCCCCTAAAAGTCATAGAATTTTAATGAAAATCACATCACCAGATTCAGCGTATCGAAGAACCCTACTGTACGGGTTTCAAGCTCCTATGTGCAAAAAAATGTAGAATTTTGTAAATTTTACCAGAAGAAAGATCACGGATGCGTGTTTATTTGTTGTTTTTTCCCAAGGGGTGATCGCATCGACCCAGTGGGACTAGAACGTCTGGAGAGGACCCATTCTAACGGAAATGAAAAGTTTTAATGCCCCTTTTAAGTGACCCAAAAATTGTAGGGCAATCAGACCCCCTCCCACGTCACTTCTTTCCCCAAAATCGTCCAATCAAAATTTTGATATAGCTATTTTGTTCAGCATAGTTGAAAGGTACAATAACTATGGCTTTGGAGATAACAGGACCCCCAACAGCCCCTGGGGAAAGGTCCTTAGATTATAAGATTTGCCCACTCTTTACGAATTTAATAATCGCTTCTATCGTAAATTCAAATTTACTCACCCCCACCCCCCTAAGGTGCAAATATATAACCTAATTGGAATATACCATGAATTGTCGACGGCAAAGTTTCGAATCGCAAAATTCAGCGCTATTTTTGTCGAAAACATTGGAAAGACTTAAAAGAGTGGACAATCTTTTTACATTTGAGTTGCCTAATAAATGAGGTTTGAATGTTATAAATAAGTATTTTTGTTACTCTTTATATGTTACTCTTGAACAACTCATTTATAGACTAGTGATATGATTTTAACCACTTCTCAATAACTTAACTAGTGTTGATAACTTCTTTGTGTTGTTACAATTCAGGGTATATATTTGCACATTAGGGGGGGGGGGTGGCGGTGGGTCAATTTGAATTTCCGATAGAAGGGATTATTATATTCGTAAAACGCATAAAAAAGGCATCAAGTGGTATGTTCACTTTATTTATAAGTCAATAATATGAAATACCAAATATTTACCGGGGGGGGGGGGCAGCGTAGTTGGCATAAAGAAGAAAACTTTAGCATAGAAAGTAGAGGAGGGGGAGAGTGAGGTTGGAAAACCATCCAGGGGCAGAACTTCACTTATCTCCTCCGTTCCAGGTTTAGGAGATTAGACAGACTCATAGGGTTGTAGAATTTGGGACCGCTTGAGTTCTGGAAGACGTCAAAATACTCAAAAATACTTTATATTTTCAATCATTGCAGGATTGATTTCATAGATTGTGTAATGGTGAGCCCCCTGGCCCATGATTTCCATGAGCCCCAACTCATAATATGCAATTTTGATTAATTGTTCCGCGTGCAGTGTATATATTATTCTATATATGTTATTTTGAGTTATACTTTTATCGCATTGCGTTCATTTTTAAGCCTTGAGGTTGGCGGGCGGGGCTGGCTGTGGACAATAATCCCGTTGGTGGCCCTGTTTTCACTAATCGTAGTGCACAACTAAAAAACAATAAAACATGGAAACCTTGTTGCCTTTATGACCTTTAGTTTTCTATTGTCTAAAACTTAGTAACATAAGAAAATTGATTTAAAAAACTAAAATAACTTTACACAAGAGATAACCATTCACAAGCAGTATATGGAGCTATCCTCCCATTTGGGCTACAAATGCGAGGATATTAGGGGATCAGAGTTAATAATAATAATAATATAATGCAAAAACGTAGGCCTGTTACAATATATACTAGGGGATGTGTCATTTGAGTCCTCTCCAATGTTTATACGACCATCTCTTCCATTATAACTTTATATACCCCCGCAGCATAAGTTAAAGACCCTCCCCCGGGCTCTGGAGGAGGGGGTATATTGACCCCGAAATCTTCGTTATCTGATCGTTGGACTACTTCAAACAAACTGACAACCTCAAAATTTTGATCGGAGGCATTTGGAAAAAACTATGTGTGTGGGGGGAGGGGGAGATGCCCTCAGATCCCTTTTTGGCTCATAAAAAGAAAACGAGAAATTTCGATATCCAATCAAATGAGCCACTTCGGTAGTTTATATGACCTCTCCTTACATAAAAACCTTATATATCCCGGGCATAGTTTAAAATACTGGGCCCCGGGCTTCTGGGGGTTTGTGCCAACGTCGAAGTTTTTATTATCTGATGTTTGAATTATTTTTAACAAAATTGCTATCTTAAAATATTTATTGGATGGGTTTTGGGAAATGAGGGCGTGGAGGGGGAGGGGGCGAGATCTAATTGCCCTTCCATCTCTTTTGACTCTATAAAAGTGCACTAGAACTTCCAATTTGAAATCAAATGAACCCTCTCTGAAATTTATACGAGCATTACTTCTAGAAGAACCATTCTAGAAGAACCTCCCTTTTGCGCTGCAAATGCGAGGATATTAGGGGAGGGGTCGGATTTAATACTAGGGGATTTGTCCTTTGAGTCCCCTTCAAAATTTATGCGACCACCTCTTCCATTAAAACCTTATATGCCCCCGCAACATAAGTTAAAGCCCCTCCCCCGGGTTCTGGGGAGGGAGTATGTTGACCTCGAAGCTTTTTTTATCTGATCGTGGGACTACTTCAAACAAACCGGCAATCTCAAAATTTCGATCGGATGCATTTGGAAAAAACAGTGTGTGTGTGTGGGGAGGGGGGGGGAGATGTCCTCCGATCCCTTTTGGCTCATAAAAAGGATACAAGAACTTTCAATATCCAATCAAATGAGCCACTTCTGAAGTTGATATGACCTCTCCTTACATAAAAACCTTATATATCCCGGGGCAAAACTTAAAACACTTGGCCCCGGGCTCTGGGGATCTGTGCCAACCTCGAAGTTTTCATTATCTGATTTTTGAACTATTTTTAACAATATGGCTATCTTAAAATTTTATTGGATGGGTTTTGGGAAATAAGGGCGTGGAGGGGGGGGGCTGATTGCCCTTCGATCTCTTTTGACTCAATAAAAGTGAACTAGAACTTTCAATTTTAAATCAAATGAGCCATCTCTTAAGTTTACACGAGCATCCCTTTTAAAAGAACGATATATGCCCCAGGGCAAAACTTACAACGCCTGGCCCCGGGCCCTGGGGGGGGGGGTTGTGTCGACCCAGAAGTTTTAATATCTGATGTTTGAGCTATTTTTAACAAAATGACCATCTCAAAATTCTTATCAGATGGGATTGGGGGAAAAGGCGGGGAGGGGAAGGGGCTAGTTGCCTTCCGATCTCTTTTGACTTTTAATTTCCAATCAAATGAGCCCTCTCTGAAGTTTATACACCTATATCCATTTTATAAGAACCATATTTGCCCCCAGGGCATATTTTACCACGCCTGCCCCCGGGCCCTGGGGGGTTTTGTCGACACCAGAGTTTTGTTATCTAACCTTATAACTATTTTTAACAAAATGGTTATAACATATATTTTATTTGACGCATTTGGGTAAGAAAGGACGTGGAGGGAGGGGGGGGGGCTATTTGCCCTCCGATCTCTTTTTACTCTTAAAAAGTGAACTAGAACTTTCACTTTCCAAACAAATGACCCCTCTTTGAGGTTTATACGAGCATCCTTTCCATAAGAACCATATATACCCCTAGGGCATAACTTAGAACGCCTGTCCCCGGGCCCTGGAAGGCTGTATCGACACAGGAAATTTTGTTATTTGACCCATGAACTATTATTAACAAAATGGCTATCTCAAAATTTTTATCTGATGCATCGGGGGGGGGTGAAGGACGTGGGGGGGACTAGCTGCCCTCTGATCACTTTTGACTCTTGAAAAGTGAACTACAACTTTCAATTTCCAATCAAATGAGCCCTTTATGAAGTTTATACGAGCATCCCTTTCATAAGAACCATATATCCCCAGGGCATAACTTACAACGTCAGCTCCCGGGCCCTGGGGGTTGTTTAGACATCAGAGTTTTGCTACCTGACCTTTGAACTATTTTTAACAAAATGGCTATCTCAAAAATTTTATCTGATGCAATGGCTACCTAAAATTTTCTATCAGATATATTTATGGGAAAAGGGCTTGGGGGGAGGGGGGCTATTTGTCCTCCGATCACTTTTACTCTTAAAAAGTGAATTACAACTTTCAATTTCCAATCAAATGAGCCCTCTATGAAGTTTATACAGCATCCCTTCCATAACAACCATATATTCCCCCAGGGCATAACGTACAACGCCTACCCCCGGGCCCTGGGGGGATGTGTCAACACCGGAGTTTTTTTTTATCTGAACTTTGAACTATTTTTAACAAAATATCTATCTAAAAAATTTTATCTGATGCATTTAGGGCCTGGAGGGGAAGGGGGGCTAGTTGCCCTCCGATCCCTCTTGAATCTTAAAAAATGAACGAGAACCTTCAATTTCCAGTCAAATGAACCCTTTCCGAAGTTTATACGAGCATCACTTCCATAAAAAACCATATACGCCCCCAGAGCATTACTTACACCGCCTGCTTCCGGGCCCTGAGGGGTTGCGTCGACATAGGAGTTTTTCTTATCTGACGTTTGAACTATTTTTAATGAAATGGCTATTTAAAAAAAATCGGATAGGCTTTGGGAAAAAAGGATGTGTGTGGGGGGGGGCTATTTGCCCTCGGATATCTTTTGACTCTTAAAAAATGAACTAGAACTTTTAATTTCCAATCAAATGAGCCCTCTCTGAAGGTTTTTATGAGCATCCCTTCAATAGGAACCACATATTCCCCCAGGGCATAACTTAAAACGCCTGCCCTTGGGCCCTGGGGGGCTGTTTTGACCCCGGAATTTTCGTTATATGGTCTTTGAACCATTTTTTTTAAAATGGATTATTTTAAATAATCCAATAACCAAAAAATGTATTATTTTTTTTTAAATCTCAAAGTTCTTATCAGATGGGTTAGAGAAAACTATTTTTATTGAAAGGTTTGGGGAAAACAGGGTGTATGGGGGAGGGGGCTAGTTGCCCTCGGATCTGTTTTGACTCTTAAAAAGGGAACTAGATCTTTCAATTTCCAACCAATTGAGTCCTCTCTGAAGTTTATACGAGCATCCCTTTCATAATGAACCAAATACGACCCCAGGACAAAACTTACAACGCCTGTTCCCGGGCCCTGGGGGGTTGTGTCAACCTAGAAGTTTTAATACCTGATGTTTGAGCTATTTTTAAAAAAATGACCCTCTTAAAACTCTTATCAGATGAGGTTGGGGAAAAAGGCATGGAGGGGGAGGGGCTAGTTGTCCTCCGATCGCTTTTGACTCTTAAAAAGTGAACTAGAACTTTTAATTCCCAATCAAATGAGCCCTCTCTGAAGTTTATACGCCTATATCCCTTTTATAAGAACCATACAACGCCTGCCCCCGGGCCCTGGGGGATTTTGTCGACACCAGAGTTTTGTTATCTAACCTTTTAACTAGTTCTAACAAAATGGCTATAACAAAATTTTTGTTTGATACATTTGGGGAAAAAGGGCGTGGAGGAGGGGGGGCTAGTTTCCCTCTGATCTCTTTTGACTCCTAAAAAGTGAGCTCAAACTTTCACTTTCCAAACAAATGACCCCTCTCTGAAGCTTATACAAGCATCCTTTTCATAAGAACCATACATGCCCTAAGGGCATAATCTACAACGCCTGCCCCCAGGCCCTAGAGGGTTGTGTCAACACAGGAGCTTTTGTTATCTGACCCATAAAGTATTTTTCACATAATGGCTATCTAAAAGTTTTGATCTGATGCATTTGGGAGGAAAAGGACTTGAGGGGGGACTAGCTGCCCTCTGACACTTTTGAATCTTGAAAAGTGAACTACACCTTTAAATTTCCAATCAAATGAGCCTTCTATGAAATTTATACGAGCATCCCTTCCATAACAACCATATATCCCCAGGGCATAAGTTACAACGCCAGCCCCCGGGCCCAGTGGGGCTTTTTCGACACCGGTGCCTTTTTAATCTGAACTTAAACTATTTCTAACAACGTTTATATCCCAAAATGTTTAGCTGCTGCATTTGAGAGAAAATGGGTCGGGGTCTAGCTGCCCTCCTATCACTTTTAACTTATAAAAAGTGAACTAGATCTTTCAATTTCCAATCAAATGAGCCCTCTTTGAAGTTTATACGAGCATCTCTTCCATAAGAACCTTATATGCCCCCAGGACATAACTTACAACGCCTGTCCCCGGGCCCTGGGGAGAACTTTCAATTTCCAGTCAAATGAACCATCTCCAAAGTTTATACGAGCATCCCTTCCATAAAAAAACATATACGCCCCCAGTGCATTACTTGCAACGCCTGCCTCCGGGCCCTGGGGGGATTACGTCAACAAAGGAGTTTTTCTTATCTGACCTTTGAACTATTTTTAATTAAATGGCTATTTTTAAAAAAAATTCCTATAGGCTTGAAGAAAAAAAGAGTGTGTGTGTGGGGGGTATCTTTTGACTCTTAAAAAGTGAACTAGAACTTTGAATTTTCAATCAAAAGGAGCCTTCTCTGAAGTTTTTTATGAGCATAACTTCAATAAGAACCACATATTCCCCCAGGGCATAACTTAAAACGCCTGCTCTTGGGCCCTGGGGGGCTGTGCCAACCCCGGAATTTTCGTTATATGGTCTTTGAACTATTTTCAAAAAAATGGATGATTTTAAATAATCCAATAACCAAAAAATGAATTATTTTTTAAAAATCTTAAAGTTCTTATCAGATGGGTTAGAGAAAACTATTTTTAATGAAAGGCTTGGGGAAAAAAGGGTGTGTGGGGGGCTAGTTGCCCTCGGATATCTTTTGTCTCTTAAAAAGTGAACTATAACTTTCAATTTCCAATCAAATGAGCCCTCTCTGAAGTTTATACGAGCATCCCTTTCATAATGAACCATATATGCCCCCAGGACAACACTCAGAACGCCTACACCCCGGGCCCTGGGGGGTTGTGGTGAGACATGAGTTTTTGTTATCTGACTTTTGAACAATTTTTAACTTAATGGCTATCTCAAAATTTTTATCGGATGCATTCGGGAAAGAAGGGGCGTCGGGGCGGAAGGGGGGGGGCTAGTTGCCCTACAATCTCTTTTGACTCTCAAAACTGACCTCAAACTTTCAATTTCCAATTAATTGAGCCCTCTTTGAAGTTTATACGAGCATCCCTTCTATAAGAACCATATAGTCCCCCAGGGCACAACTTTCAACGCGTGCCCTCGGGCCCTGGGGGATGTGTTAGCCCCGGCGTTTTCGTTATATGGTCTGATAACTACTTTAAAAAAATGGCTCTCTCAAAGTTCATATCAGATGGGTTTCAGGAAAAAAGGACGTGGTGGGGGCTAGTTTCCCTCCAATCCCTTCTGACTCTTAAAAACTAAGCTAGAAATTCTAATTTCAAAAAAAATGATCCTTCGTCATAGCTTATAGAAGTACCCCTTCTAAAAAAACCTTATATACTACTAGGGTATAATTTACAATGCCTGTCCCCGGGCCCTGGGGGGATGTGTCGGCAACGGAGTTTTTTTATACGATCTGTGAGCTATTTTTAACAAAATAGCTATCTAAAAAATTTTTATCGGATGCATAAGGGAAAAAAAGGACGTGGGGTTCATTAAAAATGAACTAGAACTTTCAATTTCCAATCAAATGAGCCATCTCTGAAGTTTATACGAGCATTCCTTCCATAAGGACTATATATACCCCAGGGCATAACTTTAAACCCTTGCCCTGAAGACTGTGGGGGGGGAGTGTCATGCTCAAAGATGTAATTTCCAGAACTTTCAACTAAGTTGAACAAAGTGGCTATCTCAAAATTTTGATTGGATGTGTTTCGGGAAATGGTGGGCGTGAAAGGGGTGTTAGTTGCTTCTAATCACTTTCGACTATTAAAAAGGGCACTATACATTTAAATTCTCAATTGAATGAGCACTTTTTGAAGTTTCTACGACAACGCTTTCTATAAAAACCTTATAGGAACCCAGGGCATAGCTTACAATCCTTGCCCTGAGGGCTGTGGAAGGTTGTCATCCTCAAAGACCTAATTTCCAAAATTTTCAACGACGTTGAACAAAATTGCTTTCTTAAAATGTTGATTGGATATGTTTGGGGAAAAGGTGGGCGGTAGAGGGGGGTTAGTTGCCCTCCAATCACTTTCGACTATTAAAAATGGCACTAGTCCTTTGATTTTCCATTCAAATGAGCCCTTTTTGAAGTTTCTACGATGAAGCCTTTTATAAAATCTTATATGCTCCCTGGGTATAACTTACAACCCTTGCCCTGAAGGCTGTGGAGAGTGTCCTCCGCAAACACATAATTTCTATTTGGAAATCAACTACGTAGAACAAAATGGCTATCTCAAAATTTTGATTGGATGTTTTTGGGGAAATGGTGGACGTGGAAGGGGTGTTAGTTGCCTTCTAATCACTTTGGGCCCGTAAAAAGGGCACTAGAACTCTCGATTTCCGATTGAATGAGCCCCCTCCAAAGTTTATGCGACGACCCCTTCCATACGAAGTGCCTCTGGAAAAAAAACAAAAACAATAAAACATTGGAGCCGTATGGCCTTTACTATAGGTAACGCTATAGCGTTGCCTCTGATAACAAACTTCAGTTATGTAAAATTCGACGCAGAAACGTTAAGTCTTAAGATAAGCTAGTGTGAAAGGTTCTACAATGTAGTGTGGAAAACCATGACAGAAGATTCTAAGCTAAACTTTTTTTTCTAATTTTCTGGTTACAATTTTTAGGATTTGACTTGGATGAAGAGGTTCTTAGAACTACTATTTTTGGGGGGAAGGGGTACCACTACCCCTCTCATCTCCACGAAGGTAAACATATCAATATAAAGGTGATTTCAAGGTTACAAGATTTTTTAAACACAAGTGGAGCTAAAAGAACTAGATTTTATAATGATCAAAATATTTACATTTGGTACAAAATACAGTTCAAACTTGTAGGTTTTTATTACTAATTTTGCATCGATAGTGCAGCAACTTCAGAATTTCAATGAAACAGACGACAGCTACAGGCAACCGAATTTTGCTCGAACCATCCGTTGTGCTTCATGTTTAGTCCACCTTTTGGCTGGGGTTTTGACATTTTTTTCGGTATAACATTTTGGTATGTGACATTCGGTATGTGACATTTTGGCGCCATGTGACATAGGTGTTTTACGATTTTGTTGTTTTATACTTACAGCAGAATTATATTTTATCATAAATAAGATTGGAAATTGTGATATAAAACAATTAAAATGTATTGCTTTTTATTGTTTTTGCTTCAACAAAGCAAAAATTTAATCATTATAATGAAATGTAATTCTGCGGTGATTCATGATTGGCATTTTGGCGATGTGACATCAGTGTTGTGCGATTTAAAGTTTTATGCTTAAAGCGGAATCAGATTTTATCATGAATAAAATCATGAAGCTAGATTTGAAAAACAATTCAAATTTACAGCTTTATATTATTGTTGTCGCTTCGACAACACAAAAATTTAATCGTTTCAATTAAATTGACGATAACTACAGGCGAACAATTTTCGCTTCTGTCATCCGTTGTGCTTAACCTCGAAATCCCTATTCGGCTACGGCAATTCACAAATAGAATTTTTTTATGTGATATTATTTTTTTATGTTCGAATTAAAGTCCTGTCCCTTAAACTAAGCGAGATCTCGATCGGTTCGATCATACTATCTTCTGTACTATATCTTCTATACTACCCTATCTTCTATATCCATACTACGAGTTATCTTCTATACTATATCTTCTATACTACCCTATCTTCTATATCCATACTACGAGTTATCTTCTATACTATATCTTCTATACTATCCTATCTATACTTCTATACTATATCTTCTATATCTATACTACGAGTTATCTTCTATACTATCCTGTTCTCATAATTTTTAAGCTCGCGCTCCCCCCCCCCTGGTTCCCACTTATCCTCTTTTTTCCGATAAAAATTGCTAGGAAACAGTGCTCTGATATTAATTTTTTCCATACAAGGCCTTTTCACAATGAAATTTTACCAGTACCGAAATTTATCTAGCGCTAATTTGAGCCACTCATAATCTTTCGACCAATCATACAAAAAATCTTATTGGCTCAAAATAGCGCTAGCTAAATCTTGATAGTAAAACCTCATTCTGAATGGGATTTACATTGGATGCTTATTAAAATCTTCTGTTTAAAAAGAGCTGGATCTTAATAAAATTAAAAAAAAAACTCTCTACTAAAAAGTAGTCAATTTTCCGCTCTCGTGAAACATTGATGTTGTGTAACATATTACCGTTTGGATTGCGGCAGCTAAGTTTTTGTTACAGCGACATGATCTATACTTCTATACTATATCTTCTATATCTATACTACGAGTTATCTTCGATACTATCCTTTTCTCATAATTTTTAAGCTCGCGTTTCCCCCCCCCCCCCCCATGGTTCCCATTTATTCTCTTTTTTCCCCCATAGAAATAGCTAGGAAACAGTGCTCTGAGATTAATTTTTTCTATACAAGGCCTTTTCACAATGAAATTTTACCAGTACCAAAATTTATCTAGCGCTGATTCGAGCCACTCATAATCTTTCGGCCTATCCTACAAAAAATTTTATTGGCTCAAAATAGCGCTAGCTAAATCTTGATAGTAAAACTTCATTCTGAATGGGATTTACATTGAATGCTTATCAGAATCTTCTGTTTAAAAAGAGCTGGATCTTAATAAAATTAAAAAAAAAACTTTCCACTAAAAAGTAGTCGATTTTCCGCTCTCGTGAAACATTGATGTTCTGTAACATATTACCGTTTGGATTACCACAGCTAAGTTTTTGTTACAGCGACATGATTCTTGGTAAAAACCTTGTTATTGCATGCACGAAAAAAGTTGTAGTAAAAACTGAATGAGTGGCTTACAGCGGTTCTTTTTATCGCTGTCTTCAGCTTGTTTTTTTTTTCTTATGACTAAAAGTGATGCAATTTTTTTTACAAGAAGTACAATATACCAAGATTGATTTAACAAGATACAAAGAGTGGCATATGCTACAATTACAACTAAATCTCCAAAGAGAAGATTGCCGCGACAGCGCCTTTTTGCTCATACCAAAGTGTATATAAGCATTTGAATTTAGTGAATCGTAAGCAAAATCTACCAGATGCCAAAGAGTTACAAGCTCGCCCGTGGTGTGTACGTTGATGGCGCAGGCAGTCACGGAGGAGTGACACGAGCCATCAACCTTGAATCGAAAGCATGTCAGAAAGCATTGGAGGCGTAATTGGCGACAGAGCTATAGATAGGGATGGAGGCATATATTGTATACATTTGCAGTAGAAAGTGGGGATCTCCTTGATTCAACTGATAATGAAGAATGAACGCTTCATGGTACTGATAAAAATCATATGTGTAATACTGCATCAGAGAATAAATCATAATATGTTGATATAATGCAATGTCATTGTCAGGACCAAATTAGTGGGTAGATCAGACATTATAATGAACAGACAATATTCTTACGGCGACGTTGCTTCCTGATGTTTACCATCATTATAAAACAAAAACGCATAAAAGCTAGTCTGGTTTGTTAGACAAAATCTTGAAAACGACAAATTTCATAAATCAAGAAAGGTTATTTGCAATGCTGATGATCTTTATCAACCTAAAGGTGCTTTCACACTATGACGTAGGTACTTTCAAACTAACCTAGTTTAAGACTCTGTACTAGGTAAATCTACGAAGCAAATTTTCTACGTAACGTAGGCTGTGCCAAGTAGAATCGAACTTATAGAGGGATGTTGAACTAAACCAAAGCCCACTATGTGCATGCAGGTTGTCAAAAGGGCGTATCTGCAATATCTCAGGAATAACTCAGTGTATTAAGTTCAAACTTTCAGAACATGTTGAGGGGGATGTTAAAATAACCCGAAAGACACTATACCCAGGTTATCAAGAGGTTATATCTGGAAATTTCAGGAATGCCAAAGAGTTCTAAGTTGAAACTTTCAATGCATGTTGAAGGGAGTGTAAAACTCAATCCAGGTTTTATCCAGTTTGTCAAAAGGGCGTATCCAAAATATCTCAGTAAGACTAAAGAGTGTTAAGTTACAACTTTCAGGGCATGTTGAGAGGGATATCGAAGCAAGTCAAAACACTAAGCGTATTGTTTTTGGTTGTCAAATGGGCAGACTTGCAATATGTCAGGAACGCCTAACGGTATTTTGTTGAAACTACAAGGAATGTTGAACTAAATCTAAAGACACTATGGACATCCAGGCTATCGAAAGGGCGTATCTACAATATACATGGAATACCTATGGGTATTACACTGCAACTTTCAGTGCATGTTGAGGGGGATAATGAACTAAATCAAAAGACAATATATGCAGACACTATACGTGTTTCCTAAACAGCGTGTCTGCAATCAAGGCCGTATCCAGGGGGGGGGGGGGTGGTTGAACCCGGCCCCCCCCCAAAAAAAAATGTTTCTCCGACTCGTAAAAATGTAACAAAAATGAATGTAAACTAAATTTATGTGTTTTTTTAAAGTTTTTCTGTAAGACCCCCCGAAACAAATTCTTTGTATCCCCCGAAAGAAAATCCCCCCGAAATTTTTGAGGTCTAAAAAATACCTGTAAAGACAAAACAACGGGATGTTACATAAAGTCCACGGGAAAAAATCGGGTACCCCCCCCCCCGAACAAAAATCCTGGATCCGCTCTATCTGAAACTTTCAGGAAAATTTAGGGGAATGTTGAACAAAATAAAGAGACGTAATGTGCATCCAGTTTTTCAGAAGAGCGTGTGTGAAATATCTCAAGAATGGCTCCAGGTATTAAGCTGAAACTTTCAGAAAATACTTAAAGTTTTGAAAACTTTCCGGTTGTCAAAAGGTTGTATCTGCAGTATATTAGGAACAGATAAAGGGTATTAAGCTTAAACTTTCAGGAAATGTTGATATAAATAAAAGAACATGTATACATTGAGGTTGTCAAAAGGGTGTATCTGCAATATCTCATGAACGGCTAAGGACTCTAAGTTGAAACTTCTTAGGAACGGCTAAGTGTATTAAATTAAAACTTTCAGGGAATGTTGAACTAAATCAAACTAAATAGGAAACACTGTACACATCCAGGGTGTTAAAAGGGCGTATCTGCAATACCTCATGAACGACTAAGGATTCTAAGTTGAAACTTATTAGGAACGGCTAAGTTTATTGAATTGAAACTTTCAGTGAATGTTGAACTAAACGATATTGCACTATGTAGATCCAGGTTGTCAAGAGGGCGGACCTGCAACATCTTTAAAACGGCTAAGGGGACTTTTAAGTTGAAACTTTCAGAGAATGTTGAGGGTGATGGCTGAACTAAATCAGGACATTATGTGCATTCAGGTTGTCAAAACACCCTCATTTCCACACTACGCATACGCTCAATTCAAAGTCACAAATAAGATAGTTTATAGAGTCTGAAATTAACAGAGGTAAGTGAAGCCTAGTACATATTTATTCTTTTATTCCATTTTCATTCATACGTATTATTTTCAGACTTTATCCCGGATCATTCTTTCGAGTACATTACCTAGAGATTGCTGCTGAACCAAAAGCCTATTTCAAGAGCCGTCATACAACTTGATTTCAAATTGAAAGAATTTATGCAATAATTTTGTTGGGTACGATCAAAGGCAAATAGATCACCTAATGCAACTCAAAAATTTAAATTAGAATCTGGTCCGAGAATCCCAAAACCTGAACAAACTAAAAAAAACTCACGATATTGCTCAATAATAAAACGGGAAAAGGAAAATAATCTTTTTTTTTGAATTCCGAAAAAGAAAGATATTTATACAAAAAAACATATTAAATGCGATCAGAAATAAATTCCTGTAATAATTAAACTTGAAACGGCTAGAAATTAGTATTAATAATAAATGAAACACAAAGCGAACAGAAATTAAAATAAATAATCACGTCAAACATAAAGATACCAGATACTGATACAGATGAATAAATAAATCGTAGAACGATAAGAAATTAAAATGAATAACTAAGTCAAACAAAATAAAGATGAAGAGGGCTTCCCGCCCCCAGGCATAAACCTTCTAAGGGCTATTTCGTCGATTGCGCTGTACTGAAAACAAATGTATTTTCTAAAATCTGCTTTTACAATTATACTGCTACTACTGCTACTAACAACTCACTGCAGAACCGATCCGGCCGATGCCAACATAGCTACGGACACTCCTCCTCCATCCTCATCTATTCAAAACCTCCTCTTTGCGTCCCCCTAAAAGAAGTTGCCATTTGCCTTAAACCTTTCCTTATGACATCCTACAGGGGACGACATTTCCATTAAATAAAAAATTTAACCTTGAATTGCTGATATTTCCAGGAACTAATATCATTAGGTATTGAACATCCAGTTGATTTCCATTAGTTTTTTCCACTCGTCTTGATTTTTTTTTTTTTTTTTTTTTTTTTTTTTTTTTTTTTTTTGTCAACTTTTTGGCAAATCAAACCATACTGTTCAAAACGCATCTAGTTTTCAATAAAACGCAAATGACGCAATAGCATTTACAAGGTTTAGGGGCAGTGGCTGTAGCACTATACTTCTGTTTTCAGTAACTTCTGTTCGTTTTAAGTTTGACTTAATTTTTCATTTAATTTTTACTCTTTTTAAGGTTTATTTATTCATCTATATCAGTATCTGTAATCTTTATTTTCATGTGATTTTCCGCCGTTTTAATAGTAATTTCTGTTTAGTTTAGTTCGTTTTTCGTAATTTTGTTTTAATAGTAATTTCGTGATAGTAACTTCTGGCCGTTTTAAGTTTGAGTTATTACAGGACTTTTGATCTACTCGTCTTAAATTTAAATATGGCTGTTTACTTTCCATTGGAGGACTACCTTTTCGGGAATTGGTTTTTTAATTAATAAGTTGAAAAAGCAACCCATGTCATAAAATTCAGTATTCTTGATCAGGGTTGCCACTGACAATGATTTATCACCATTTCAAGTGATATTTTTTATTGCCTAAACAAAAAAATCACTAAATCAGCCCATAAATCACTAGATTATTGGAAAAAAATCACTAAAGATCGCTAAAAAATCATTAAAATCTAGTCATTTTTTTTTCACCGGGCAGCAACTCCGTTCTTGATACTGTTGCAAAAGGAGAAAGAAAGAAAATACAGAAAATAACTATCTTTGAATGACCCCTGAATCACAAAAGTCGTTTAGTTAGAATAAATAGCTTCTTTGAAAGTACTAAAATAAACTTTAGCGTAAAGAGCGAGGTAATAACAAGAGGACAACCCCCTCATATATGTAACAATTTCTGTTCGTTTTAAGTTTTAATGTTGCTCCTTATTTTCAGTTGAAAAAAATGTTTTTTTTATATTTAATTTCTGATCATTTTTTAAATAATACTGGGAAACCCGGCGCTCCTTCATGGAGAATTCTCTTCCCCCATGAAAAATTCCTCCATGGAAAGATCCTCTCACGTAAACCCCGACCTCCCCCCCCCCCACACAAACCAGAAAAAATCCCCCCTGAAAACGTCTGTATACTTCCCAATAACCAATGCTATATGTAAACAATAGGCAAAGTTCATAACTTGCAGCTCTCCCCCGGGACTGTGGGGGATTAAGTCATCCTCATAGACATTGTTAGTAGTTTTTCCACTATGCTGAACAAAATGGTAATTTCAAAATTTTAAAATTTTTTAGTTACTTAAAAAGGGCACCGGAACTTTTAATCTCAGTTCGAATTAGCCCTATCACGATATTCTAGGACCACAGGATCAATACGATCACCCCTGGGGAAGAAAAACAACGACAAAAAGAAAGAAACACGCATCCGTGATCTTTCTTCTGGCAAAACTAGTTGGGTTCTCTGATATGCTGAATCCAATGGTGTGATTTTCATTAAGATTCTATGACTTTTTTGGGGGTGTTTTCCCTTTTTTCGAAAATAATGCAAATTTTCTCAAACTCGTAACTTTTGATGGGTTAGACTAAATTGATAAAATTTATATATTTGAAATCAGCATAAAAATCCGATTCTTGTCATGAATCTATCGGTATCAAAATTCCGGTTTTTAGAGTTTCGGTTACTATTGAGCCGGGTCGCTGCGTTTTTACAGTTCGTTACCACGAACTGTTTCATCTTGTTCAAACATCTATTGAAAGCTATAAACTTGTAAAATAGAATGCTTTCTTCAAGGATTTACTGAAATAGAAAGACATACCGTAGCTGCACAGGAGAAGGGAATCAATCCCCAAGACTTGCTAAGGGCTCAAGAAAATTTTGAAACAAACAACAGAAGGCACATATAACTGTTGGTAAATAGACCAAAACACACTTTTCTGGAGCACTAAATCTTTAGGAAAACATGTTGATCCCTCCAGAAAAGGAGGGATCCTGACACACTTGTAGGTAAATGGACCCAGACACACTTTCTTGAAGTGCAAAATCCCTTAGAAAAATATCCTGATCCCTCCAAACCCTGGCTGTGGTGCACAAATTTGCTGGAAATATACATTTTTGATAACCGATTTCTTTTAGGCTGTGGTAAGCAAAGGAATAAGCTGGTGTTTCGAATGATCGTCAAACTGAATAATAATAATACAGTCATAAATTGTTATTATAGCCTACATAATGATAATGCCTGAATTACTATTATTATACATTATAATATTTGTGTTGTAAGATATATATAAAAACTGTTTCTTTTCTTTACGCGCATTAATATTTGCAAGGATTAAATTGATTTTTCAAATGATAGATATGATTATTGCAAACGATGATTTTCCGAGTGATTAATACACTAAGTGCGTGAACAGATTCTTAAAAAAAAAAAAAAAAAAAAAAAAAAAAAAAAAAAAAAAAAAACTGTGCAATTTTTAATGCACTTGGTATTTGCATACGTATAGGTCTTTAAAGGGGCGTAGTTATTCTTGTTGCCCGAGACTTTTGAGTTGTTTAAGATAATGATGGGGAGGATACGGGAAGAAGTAGTGTCCCCAGTAATTCCTATATACTCATTAAAGAACCGTACTCAAATTAGGTAGGAACACGAGATGAATTTGACCCTATGCACACTACTTCACCATGTTTTCAGGTAATAAATCTTAAATCTGTAGCTTGTCCTTGTTAATATGCGGGACGAACGGCGGGTATAATTTGTAATTATTTAGCTAGAAAGAATATCTGACCGACGCCAAAGAGAAGACTGACCAGAATAGATAAGTAGCAGAACAAGAAAATTCCTCAACAGCGCAGAAAAATTTATTATACACATCAACACCTCCGACCCGGGGTCTTATACCTTAGGGATTTGAGTAGCATGAGAAATTATAAGCGCTACTGTTGATACCAAGTGCACATTAGCGCAAAGCCTATCTCAAAAATTATCTAAGGAAATGTTTGGTTTAATCACTCCTTATACAGGAAGGCTAAACACTTGTTGTCAAAGTAAATTGATTATAACTGATTATGGCTTTTAAGTTGGGCCAGCATTGTTCTATAGGTGCTGCAAATCACGGTGGCTATTCTAAACATGGCTCTATGTTCTTTGGAATATTTACAGGAGTTGCATGGTAAATACAAATGGAGATAATAGATAAATAAATACTTTGAAATATATGGGCTAGTCAAAAAACCGAATATAGTAATCATAAACAGGGCGGTGGAGTTGACAAAATAATTTATGACCCTAATATCATGTCCGGGGTCAAAAATATAGCATGGTAAATACATGGCAAAAATCGGATGGTAAATGCAACTTTTGGAATTGCACGGTAAACGTTGCATGGTAAACAGTAAACACAAATGGAGATAATAAATAGATAAATACTTTTAAACATATGGGCTAGTTAAAAAACGAATACAGTAATCATAAACAGGGCGATGGAGTTGACAAAGAAATTTATGCCATCAATATCATGTCCGGGGTGAAAAATATGGCACGGTAAGTCCATGGTAAACGTCGCATGGTAAATGCGACCTCCGGAGTTGCATGGTAAATGAAAATGGAGATGGATTAACACATACTCTGAAATATATGGGCTAGTCAGAAAACCGAGCAGAGTAAGTACATGGTCGCGGGGTAAATGTGACATTTAGGGCTGCACGGTAAATACAAATGTATATAATAAGTAAATAAATACTTTAAAAACATAAGGGTACTGGTCAAGAAAGCAGTAAACACGCGATAAGTGAAGTTTCGTTAATGCTAAAGAAATAAAACAAAATAGGATTAAAATATAATAGTTTATCATAGGCAGCGCGCTAGCTCTGCCTAAGTAAAGAATGATGTGGGCACAATGTGTTGTTTTTTTGTTTTTTCTCCATCCCCGGGTACTTCGTATCGAAGGAGTTGTTTTAGAAAGTTCAAAAAGAGCTCATTCGATTTGAAATTGGAGTGGCTCGTGCACTTTTTAATAGTCAAAAGTGATTGGGAGGCAACTACCCCCCTCCTCCACGCCCATCATTTCACCAGACACATCCAATCAAAATTTTGAGATAGCCATTTTGTTCAACGTAGTTGATTTCCAGATCTTTTTGAGGTAGACACTCCCCCACAACCCTCAGGACAATGGTTTTAAGTTATGCCTTGGGGGCATATAAGGTTTTTATAGAAGGCGTTGTCGTAGAAACTTCAAAAGAGACTTATTCGATTGGAAATTCAAAGGGCTAGTACCCTTTTCAATAGTCGAAAGTGATTGGAGGGCAACTACCCCCCCCACGCCCATCATTCCCCCCAAATACATCTAATCAAAATTTTGTTCAGCGTAGTTGATTTCCAGATAGAAAATTTGTTTTCGAAGAGGACACTCTCCCACAACCCACAGGGCAACGGTTTTAAGTTATGCCCTGGGGGCATATAAGGTTTTTATAGAAGTTGTCGTAGAAACTTCAAAAAAGGCTCAGTCGATTGGAAATTCTAAAAGGCTAGTGCCCTTTTTAATAGTCGAAAGTGATTGGAGGGTACCTCGCCCCCCCCCCACGCCCATCATTCCCCCAAATACATTCAATCAAAATTTTGAGACAGCCATTTTGTTCAGCGTAGTTGATTTCCAGGTAGAAAATTTTTGTTTTTGAAGAGGACACTCCCCCACAACCCTCAGGGTAAGAGTTTTAAGTTATGCCCTGGGTGCATATAAGGTTTTTATAGAAGGCATTGTCGTAGAACTTCAAAAAAGGCTCATTCGATTGGAAATTCAAAGGGCTAAAACCCTTTTTAATAGTCGAAAGCGATTGGAGGGCAACTAGCCCCCCCCAAGCCAATCATTCCCCCAAACACATCCAATAAAAATTTTGAGATAGCCATTTTGTCCAGCATAGTTGATTTCCAGATAGAAATATGTTTTTGAGGAGGACACTTCCCTACAACCCTCGGGGGAAGGGTTTTAAGTTATGCCCTGGGGGCATATATTTTTTTTTATAGAAGGCGTTGTCGTAGAAGCTTCAAAAAAGGCTCATTCGATTGGAAATTCAAAAGGCTAGTGCAATTTTTAATAGTCGAAAGTGATTGGATGGCAACTAGCCCCCCCCTTCCGCGCCCATCATTCCCCCAAACACACCCAAAATTTTTTTAAGATATCCATTTTGTCCAGTGTAGTTGATTTCCAGATAGAAAATATCTTTTTGAGGAGGACACTTCCCTACAACCCTCGGGACAAGGGTTTTAAGTTTTGCCCCGGGGGTATATAAGGTTTTTATAGAAGGCTTTGTCGTAGAAACTTCAAAAAAGGCTCATTCATTTGGAAATTCAAAGGGCTAGTTCCCTTTTCTAATAGTCTAAAGTGATTGGAGGGCAACTAGCCCCCCCCCCCACACCCATCATTCCCCCAAACATATCCAATCAAAAT
Source organism: Artemia sp. Qi Xiang Cuo (assembly GCF_049724085.1). NCBI lineage: Eukaryota > Metazoa > Arthropoda > Branchiopoda > Anostraca > Artemiidae > Artemia > Artemia sp. Qi Xiang Cuo. The sequence goes on along the minus strand of NC_142799.1, from coordinate 77,647,938 downwards.
TTTGAGATAGCAATTTTTTTCAGCATACTTGATTTCCAGATAGAAAATATGTCTTCGAGGAGGACACTCCCCACAACCCTCGGGGCAAGGGTTTTAAGTTATACCCTGGGGGCATATAAGGTTTTTATAGAAGGCGTTATCGTAGAAACTTCAAAACAGGCTCATTTGATTGGATATTCAAAGGACTAGTGCCCTTTTAATAGTCGAAAGTGATTGGAGGGCAACTAGCCCCCCCCTCACGCCCATCGTTCCCCAAAACACATCCGATCCAAATTTTAAGATAGCCATTTCGTTCAGCATAGTTTATTTCCAAAAAGAAAATGTGTTTTTGAGGAGGACACTCCCCCACAACCCTCAGGGCAACGGTTTTAAGTTATGCCCTGGGGGCATATGAGGTTTTTATAGAAGGCATTGTCGTAGAAACTTCAAAACAGGCTCATTCGATTGGAAATTCAAAGCACTAGTACCCATTTTAATAGTCGTAGGTGCTTGGATGGCAACTAGCCCCCGCCCCCACGCCCATCATTCCCCCCAACACATCCAATCAAAATTTTGAGATGGCTATTTTGTTCAGCCTAGTTGATTTCCACATCGAACATTTGTTTTTGAGGAAAACACTCCCCCACAACCCTCAGGGCAAGGGTTTTAAGTTATGCCCTGGGGGCATATAAGGTTTTTTATAGAGGGCGTTGTTGTAGAAACTTCAAAAACAGGCTCATTCGATTGGAAATTAAAAGGGCTAGTACCCTTTTTATTAGTCGACAGTGATTTGAGTGCAACTAGCCCCCCCCCCCTCCCGCCCTTCATTCCCCCAAACACATCCAATCAAAATTTTGAGATAGCCATTTTGTTCAGCGTAGTTGATTTCCCGATAGAAAATATGTTTTGAGGAGGACACTCCCCCACATCCCTCAGGGCAAGGGTTTTAAGTTATGCCCAGGGGGTATATAAGGTTTTTAAAGAAGAAGTTGTCGTAGAAACTTCAATAAAAGCTCATTCGACGGGAAATTCAAAGGGATAGTGCCCTTTTTAATAGTTGAAAGTTTGATTGGAGCGCAACTACTCGAAAGAAGCCTCATTTCACCCACACAGTTTGGATTTCATAGGCAGCGCGCTAGCGCTGCCTAGGTAAAGAACGATGTGGGCACAATGTGTTGTTTTTTTTGTTTGTTTTTTCTCCATACCCGGGCACTTGTCGTAGAAAGTTCACAAAGGGATCATTCGATTGGAAATTAGAGTGGCTAGTACCCTTTTTAATAGTCGAAAGTGATTGGAGGGCAACTAGCCCCCCCACGCCCATCATTCCCCCAAACACATCCAATCAAAATTTTTAGATAGCCATTTTGTTCAGCGTAGTTGATTTCCAAAAATAAAATGTGTTTTTGAGGAGGACACTCCCCCACAACCCTCAGGGCAAGGGTTTTAAGTAGTACCCTGGGGCATATGAGGTTTTTATAGAAGGCTTTGTCGTAGAAACTTCAAAACAGGCTCATTCGATTGGAAATTCAAAGTGCTAGTACCCTTATTAATAGTCGAAGTGATTGGAGGGCAACTAGCCCCCTCCACCACGCCCATCATTCCCCCAAACACTTCCAATCACAATTTTGAGATAGCCATTTTGTTCAGCGTAGTTGATTTCGACATAGAAATTTTTTTTTGATGAAGACACTCCCCCACAACCCTCAGGGCAAGGGTTGTAAGTTTTGCCCTGGGGGCATATATGGTTTTTTATAGAAGGCGTTGTTGTATAGACTTCAAAACAGGTTCATTCGATTGAAAATTCAAAGGGCTAGTACCCTATTTAGTAGTCAAAGGTGATTTAAGTGCAACTCGCCCCCCCCCCCTCTCGCCCTTCATTCCCCCAAACCCGTCCAATCAAAATTTTGCAATAACCAATTTTCTCACTGTAGTTGATGTCCGGATAGACAATTTCTTTTTTGTGGAGGACACTACCCAAAAGCCCTCGGGTAGAGTGTTTCAATCACATCTCTGGGGGAACATAAGGTTTTTATAGAAGGACTTGTTTTAAAAGCTTCAAAAAAGGCTCATTCGATTGGAAATTTGGAAATTCAAAGGGCTAGTGCATTTTTTAATAGTCGAAAGTAATTGGAGGGCAACTAGCCCCCCCCCCCACGCCCACATTCCCCCAAACCCATCTAATCAAAATTTTGATATAGCCATTTTGTTCAGCGTAGTTGATTTCCTGATAGAGTAGGCTAAATCTTTTTGAGGAGGACACTCCCCCACAACCCACGGGGCAAGGGTTTTAAGTTATGACCTGGGGGTATATAAGATTTTTATAGAAGGCGTTGTCGGGTAGAAACTTCAAGAAAGGTTCACTAGATTTAAAATTCAAAGGGCTAGTACCCTTTTCTAATAGTCGAAAGTGATTGCAGGGCAACTAGCCCTCCCCCCACGCCCATCATTCCCCCAAACACATCCAATCAAAATTTTAAGATAGCCATTTTGTTCAGCGTACTTGATTTCCAGATAGAAAATATGTTTTCGAGGAAGACACTCCCCCATAACCCTCAGGGCAATGGTTTTAAGTTATGCCCTGGGGGCATATAAGGTTTTTATAGAACGCGTTGTCGTAGAAACTTCAAAACACGCTCATTCGATTGGAAATTCAAAGGGCTAGTACCCTTTATGATATTCGAAAGTGATTGGAGTGCAACTAGTCCCACCCCACACCCATCATTCCCCAAAACACATCCAATCAAAATTTTGAAATAGCCATTTCGTTCAGCGTAGTTGATTTTCAGATAGAAAATATGTTCCTGAGGAGGACACTCCCCCACAACCCTCAGGGCAAGGGTATTGTGTTATGCCCTGGGGGCATATGAGGTTTTTATAGAAGGCGTTGTCGTAGAAACTTCAAAACAGGCTCATTCGATTGGAAATTCAAGGCGCTTGTGCCCTTTTTATTAGTCAAAAGTGATTGGAGGGCAACTAGCCCCCTCCCCTACGCCCATCATTCCCCCAAACACATCCAATCAAAGTTTTGAGATAGCCATTTTGTTCAGCGTAGTTGATTTCCAGATCGAAAATTTGTTTTTGAGGTGGACACTCCCCTACAACCCTCGGGGCAAGGATTTTGAGTTATGCCCTGGTGGCTTATAATGTTTTTTATAGAAGGCGCTGTCGTAGAAACTTCAAAACAGGCTCATTCGATTGAAAATTCAAAGGGCTACTGGGCTAGTACCCTTTTTAATAGTCGAAAGTGCTTTGAGTGCAACTAGCCCCCCCCCCTCACCCCCTTCATTCCCCCAAGCACACCCAATCAAAATTTTGATATAGCCATTTTGTTCAGCGTAGTTGATTTCCAGATAGAAAATATGTTTTTGAGAGGACACTCTCCCACATTCCTCAGGGCAAGGGTTTTAAGTTATGCCCTAGGGGTATATAAGATTTTTTAAAGAAGGCGTTTTCGTAAAAACTTAAAAATAAACTGATTCGACTGGAAATTCACATGGCTAGCGACTTTTTTAATTGTCAGAGCTGATTTGAGGGCACTTAGCCCCCCCCCCACACCCATCATTCCCCCACACACATCCCATAAAAATTTTGAGATAGCCTTTTGGTTCAGGTAGTTGATTTCCCGATAGAAAACATATTTTTAAGGAGGACACTCCCCCACAACCCTCAGAGAAAAGATTATAAGTTATGCCCTGGAGGCATATAAGGTTTTTATTGAAATCTTTGTCCTAGAAACTTGAAAAAGGGCTCATTCGATTGGAAATTCAAATGATCGTACTCTTTTTAATAGTCTAAAGTGATTTGGGAGCGACAAACCCCCCTCTATTGCTCACTATTTACTAAAACATATCCAATCAAAATTTTTAAAGTGCCAATCTATTGGAAGTTCTTAACAATTTCGAAAATAAGGCCCTTAAACATGACAAACCCTCCCCCCACAGCCCTCAGTGCAGGGGTTCTAAGTTATGCCCTGGGGGCATATAAAGTGTTTATTGAAAGCGTTGTCGTAGAAACTTGCAAATGGCTCATTCAATTGGAAATTGAAAGAGATAGAGCCCCTTTCAATAGCTGAAAGTGATTATAAAGCCACAAACTCCCCTCTCATGCCCACCATCTCTCCAAACACATGAAATCGAGACTTTGAGTTATTAATTTTGTTCAGCATAGTTAAGATGCCTTGAAATTAGGTATTTTAGAATAATCAGCCCCTCAGAGGCCTCGGGACAAATGTTTTCAGTTATACCCTGGGGGCAAATTCGGCTAATATTGAAAGTTGTTGTAAATGATTTACAGAATAGATTTTAGTCTTCCTCAAACCAATTTTTAAATGTTTAAAAACTAAATGTTGACTTAAGATTAAATTAAAATGCACTGTGATAATGCTAATTCCCAATAAGGCATCTCAGCAGTATCCCAAGAACGACTGAGGGTATTATGTTCAAACATTCGGGGCTACTTCTGCTCTTAAAATTTAACCAAATCCAAATAGCGTAAGTGTATCCAAGCTATCAAAGAAAGTAAACAGATTTTTTTGCGAATGGTATCAAGTTTTCCATTACAGGTCAACCAGAGGAGTTATGAAACTAAATTAAACAGTACTATTTGTGTCCAGATTTTTAAAAGGGTGTATGCTGTTAAAAATTGCTGAAAATTTTTCTCCGGCATCCAAATAGCAGGCCAAACTATAAAGTCATAAAAAAAGAAAAGATTTAAGGTGGTATTTTCTGTGATTCTGAAAAGACCATGCCAATATAAAACTAACTGAAATTAATTAAAAATTTTTTCTTTACAAAATAAGTTTTTCAAAAGAAGGTAAAGAGCTTTCTCCAACAAAAAAATAGAACAAATAAAATCAAATTTTCTACCAAGCGCGGGACAGTCATAAATCAGCATTGACAAACAACTAGAATCCAACAAGAACATAACGAATAACGGTTAGTCAGGGAAAACTCAAAACAATCTGAAATTAACACGAGTTGAGCGTAAAGCTTCTATGTCTTCCCAAGATCAAAAAATAAATGGCACTTTGCTGAAAAAATACAAATGAATGTGCATTATCAGTTTAATATACAAACACTGATATTTAGTAACCAAACTGTTAAAACTATTTGATTTATTAAAGTTATGAAAGTAAAAACATTTATATTTTTTTCAGTAACGTGCAAATTTTGTTCTGGCCTTGGAAAGGCATAGGGGTTCTGCGCCCAACTTATGTTAATTTCTGCTCGTTTTGGGTTTCATTTATTTATCAATGCTGATTTGTGGTAGTTTCACGCTTGGTAGAATATTTGATTTGAGTTTTGCTCATTTTTTGTTTAATGGAGTTCTTTACTTTTCTTTGAAAAACTTATTTTGTGGAAAATGTTTTTTTAATTAATAAAAAAATACGGTCTGTCAGGCGGGTACCCAAAGCAACCCGTAGGCAATGTCTCTGGAAAACATCTAGCAAATCTTCGTCCGTTTTTCAGAGCGCCAATGCTTCAGAACCATATTTTACCACTGTCATCACTGTATCTTACAATATTCAGATCTTGGCTCGCAGACTTATCTTTCTATTCTTCCGAACTTTCTTCGACTGTGAAAAAACACCCTGAGCCTTCGTTATTCTACTTTTAACATCTTCACTGCTCCGGCCGTCTTTATTAATAATACTACCAAGGTAAATGAAACTGTCCACTTGATTGATCTTTTCGTTGCGACACATCACCTTTTCATCTTCACTTGTTCCTATCCTTAGCGACTTAGTCTTCTTAGCATTAATATTTAAAACCTATTCTACCACCCTAAACTCGCAAAACCTCTTAAAGTTCATTCATTTTGCTCAAACTTTCATCTGGGATGCTTAAAGCACCAGCATAATCCAGTTTTTCTTCCGCGTTTGATTCCGTGTTCTCCTATTGCCTTTCCTGTCCTCCTTAAGACAAAGTCCATCAAAATGATCCGTATAAATGGGAATAGAACACAAACCTGCTTAACTCCTGATTTAATACGAAACAGGCTGCTAACCTCATTTTCTACCTTAACCGGAGCAGTGTTATTCTCGTACATAGAACTGTTTTGCCCTTATGTGGATGACTATTAATAAAATAATCATAAAATAGTTGTGGTCTTAATAAATATCAAAAAGTACCCAGCCGAGTTTCCAACTTTTCTTCTCTTTTACAAAATTTACATTGCGTAGTATATCACTTTCGTAGGAATATAATAAAAAAAAGTTAAAAGAGCAACAAATAGACATTTCTTAAAAAAAAAAATATATATAAACAGTACTGCAAAATTGTGAATATAAAAAAGCGTAAAGAAATATTTGGGTACCAAATAAGATAATTTCAGGACATTGTCCAATGGACAGTACATTGACAGACGTACATTGTACGTCGGACGTCGCACGATTGATAATGGACCATCTAATAGTAACAGCTGTGTGGGAAACAAAATACTATCCCGAGTTCTGGTCAAACCTGTCATAGTCTCCTTGCACAAGAAAGGATCCAAAAGTAATTGCGACAACTACAGCCCCATATCGCTTACTTGCCAACCCGCTAAAATCCATAGGAAAATACTCCTAGATCACATAAGAAACATGACAAGATATGTGATATCTGAGTATTAAGCCAGATTCCGTCAGAACAGCTTAACTATAGAAAAAATATTTGTCGTCAAACAAATCACGGAACGATACTTGGAATTTGGTAAAGAACTATACCAACTGTTCATCGACTTCAAGTAAGCCTTCGGCCTGATCTGGCGAGCTGATCTCTGGCATGTCTTGGCTCAATACGGAATTCCCTTTGATATTATAAGGAGTATGTACGAGAAGGCGAGAAGCATGGCGCAGACTAGTGAAGGACTTACTAAAGAGTTTTGTGCGTCTGCAGGTAATGTCCAAGGATGCCTCCTCTCACCCACTCTTTTTGCCTATTCCTGAAGTGTAGAGCCACTTATCCCTAATAACACCGGAATAGTCTTTGAGGTACCTCTTTGACCTGCTTGCATATGCTGATAACATTAATCGTCTGAATAAAAAAATGGAGGAGCTCCAAGCCAGTGCAAACATTATCGATGACAGAGCTAGGTCCTTTGGAATGAAGATAAAAACCAGCAAGACCAGGACGATGAGAGTATCACAGCACGCAGAGACTGGTCGACCTTAACCAGAGTCACTATTCAGGGCCAGGAAACCAAGTGGGTCAGCCAGTTTGCTTACCTAGGTAATGTGCTGGCATCCAAAAATGACTCATCAAAATAAATCGAACGACGGCTGGCTCTTGCCTCCAAGTGCTTCAAGTCACTACGCTCTATTTGGAAAAGTAAATACCTTCCTTTGAAACTAAAGATACGACTTTACGGTGCCTTAGTGGGTTCCAGTTGCAACGTATGGAACAAAGACATGGAATCTAAAAGCCGATGACAAGCACCGACTGGCAGCATTCAAAACTAAATGGCTCCAAACGCTCACTGGCATCACTTACCTTGACCGAGCAGCAGACGAATGGTAACTGTCCTCCTTGAATTACCCTCAAACCATCGTGCAGACCATCCAAAGTCAATAGCCTTGATGGTTATAGGATACGTTCAGCGTATGTTTCCCGCCCAATTGCCCAAAATAGCCTTCGAAGGAAGAATTAATGCCTCTCGCCCAAGATGAGGACCTCCAAAGTGCTGGCAGGAAAACTTTTCTGACCACCCTTTCCCAGTGTTACTGAGGACTGCAATAAACAGGGAGGCATACCGAAAATACTGTTATGATGCTGTTATAGAAGCCTCAAATCGGCCAACCCGGACGGATGGGAGTTAAGTAAGTCCATTTTTTTGAAAAGAGATAATTCAGACTTATTTTCAAATTATCCCCCCTTTTGCTCTCCCATCTGCAAGCGCAGTTGAAAACCCAATTTTCTGTTCTCTTTGCATTTCTGTTAATTTCTTAATTGATAAACTTTTATTATTGGTTAATTTTAGAAGTATTTGTAAAGTGTTTTATTTAGTTTTCTGCTTAAGATCTAAAATGTTGCATTGTAACCTTAAGTCTGGACAAAATTACAATACAATATCCAGTCGAAATGTTCAATCTGCCGTAGATTTGTGCGATAATGTTTTAATAGTATTTTTACTATGAAGCCATGGATGGATAAAAACCGGGATTTTATTCATATGGATTGAAAATATGTGTAATTTTGGGGTTCTATAGGGTTGAAGCCATCCAGCAGGCGCCCTTGAATATATACTGTTTGTCTGTCCTAAAAAATAATAATAATAAAAATCGCAAGTCGCGAATCAATAGAAGCATATTTGTTTCTTTAATTTTTAGTCTTATGGAGCCATGACCCTATCTATATGCCCAATAATTATCGAGAAATCAACTAAAAATTTAATTTTTTTTGCTACGAATGCTACCCAATTTCCTATCAATACTACCCAATTTCCTTCCTAAGTGTGTTGTTCTCACTAAGGTCTGCTTGACGCAGTCTACTTCCCGGAAAGGTTCATGCCGATCGAAGAAACAATTTTGGCTAATTTAGGGTTTGAAGAACCTATACAACCCAACCTTTTTTCAAAACATTTCTCCTCTTAGGTTCGTTTTCAGTGTGATTTTCAATCCGATTGGAGACAAAACAAATTTTGTCCTATTTCGGGCGTCACGAATTAATATAATAAATAATGTTCAAAAGTTTGAGTCCTTATTGAGGCCCCCTTAATTGAGAATGTATTTACTTTCGAATGTCTTGGGGGATTACGGGATACCAGGGGGCAAAAATAGGGCACAGGAGGTGCCCGGTATCTTCTGATCCCTTTCTTTCATTATAGCCATAGAGAGCGGTATTGAACCACATTTTTCGTATAGGCTATTTTTTGAAATACGGTCAGTCAGCCGGGTACCCAGAACAATCCTTAAGCAATTTCTCTGGAAAACATCTAGCAAATCTTCATCCGCTTTTCGGAGCGCCCATGCTTCAGAGCCATATTTGACCACTGTCATCACTGTAGCTTCTAATATTCTAATCTTGGTTTGCACACTTATTTTCCTATTCATCCAAACTTTTTTTTAACTGTGAAAAAAACACCCTGAGTCTTGACTATTCTACTTTTAACATCTCCACTGCTCCCCCCGTTGTGACTAATAATACTACCAATGTAAGTGAAGCTGCCCACCTGATCAATCTTTTCATTACCTAACGTCACCTTTTCATCTTCACTTATTCCTAGCCTTTCTAGCACCCTGAACTCGCAAAACCTCAAAAGCTTCATTTATTTTGCTCACACTTTCATCTAGGATGCTTAAATCATCAGCATAATCAAAGTCCAGGAGACTTTTTCCTCCCCATTTGATTCCGTGGTCTCCCATTGCCTCTACTGTGCTCCTTAATACAAAGTCCATCAAAATAATCCATATAAAGGGGGATAGAACACAACCCTGCTTAACTCCTGATTTAATACAAAACCAGCTGCTAACCTTATTTCCTTAACCGCAGCAGTGTTACTCTCGTACACAGCACTAATCACTTTAATGTATTTATCTGGTATACCATACAAGGATAAAACCTTTACTCAACCTGTTCTATCAACAGAATCGAACGCTTGCTCATAATCTATAAAACTGAGGACCAAAGGTGTTTTTCAACTCAGGCCCTTCTCAATTATTAACCTAAAAGTGAAAATGTGATCCACACATCCTCTACCCTTTCAAAAGCAATAGTGTTCTTTTGTTGAGACTGTCTGTTGCATCTCACCGTGAAAAAAGTATCATATTACTAAGTAATTTACTACCTACAGAGACCAGACTAATGCCTCGATAATTACCACACTCACTTTTATCACCTTTCTTATAAAGTGGCTTAATTAAGGTTTTCCTAAAACCGTAAATTCGACTATTTTCTCGTTTTTCGGGTATTTCAACCCCCCTCCCAAAAAAACGTCTCTGATAGACATGTTACTTACAGGGCATGCAGGCAGCATAAGGTGGACCCAAATGAAAACACAAATATTCTGAAGATTGCTTTTATCAATATGTGACGCCTGAAAATAGGCCAACAAATTTGTTTTTTCAGGTTGACCTAGACTTAGTGTAAGCAGACAGAGACAAGGGGACTTCAATGATGACACAACCTATGAAACAAAAAAATGTTGCACTGATTGGGATGCCAGAAATAGGTCCAAGCTTGTTTTGTCTCTGATTACCTAGAAACTTACTGGACGCGTATACGCTTGGTACTTGCAATGTTTGTTAAGTCAACATACCGGAACTCGCAGCTAGAAGCGGGTTTAGCATATATGTGCGCTTAAATTATAAAACTTATAAATGAGTCAAGTGGGTGGATATTTACGTTTGAAATTGATGATATAAACGCTGTAATCGCAAAAGAAAGGAAATTTAAGGAAAATTATCCCCCGGAAAATTTCCCCTGCGAAAAACTCCCCCATCTGCAGAAATTTTCGGCCGGAAAATTCCATGAGTATTATAACAATCGCATTTTAAATTTGAAAGTATTTGAAAAATCCCCCTGGCGAAAACTCTTCCACAGAAAATCCCCTCGTGAAAATCTCCACCGCGGAAAATTATCCCCCAAAAAATTCATCCTCGAAAAATTTCCTTACATGCAAAATAACAACTGTATTATTAATTTAAAATTATTTGAGAAAATAGGTTAGGATTATCAACTTACCCGTCGGACCTTGTTGGATAGTTAATATCCAGAAAAGGTGAATAACGTGAACGAAACCAACTGTCAAGTATTTGTGCTCAGAGGTTTCCAACTTCAGTCAGCGATTTTTATACCTAAAACCTTTGCAAGAGTGTACTCAACAAATTCTTAAAAAGGGGACAGGGGGGCATTTCAAAAATATCCTTTTCTATATCTTCGTTAAAGTAATAAAAATAAATCCTTGTCCCTCCCCTCTATATTTCCGTGAAATGAAAATGTAGGGCGATTTTCTAAAATGTTATTTCAATCCTAACTTATCAGCACGTTAATAATTTACCGAAAAATTCTCTTCAAGCTTTTTATCCGCCTACCGTAAAATTGAGAATTATGTCTGGGTTCTTAATTAGAATTTGTAAATATTAGTGAACGCCCACAACCCGCTGGTACATTATTGTTTGGCGGTTTACGCTGACCTTGCTGATGTAACGATATTCAAATTGGTTTAGCTTTGTTTTCTAGGAGCAGGAACCGTAAGTTCATGAGCTAATTGAAAAAAAACAACTAATAACTAAAGACAGTACATGGTTTTATTTTATTTAGTTGCGACCATATTATTTACCTTCTGACAGGAGTGGGGGGGGGTCCCCAATTTCAAAAATCCTTTGTGCCACATGACTTAAGCCACGCGTTGGGAAAGTTTGGGTTCTAGGCGGCTTCTACCTTATAGTGGGAATAAATTAGTTGATAACGTAATCTTCTAGCCGCAGTTTAATTAACATAAACTTTGAGATTCTTTCTAGAAGAGAGAGATCTGATGATAAAATTGCTTTTTAGACCTCATACCCGGACTTTAGAACATACCCGGACAATTTTTAGAAGGAATTCCTACTCCCCTGCATTCAGGTATGTCACTGCCCTGTTTATGACAATAAAAATCTTATAAACTAATAAAAATAAAAAAATAATAAAAGAAATATAAATAATAAAAAAAATTGTAAAAATCAGTAGGATGAAAAATATGTTTCCTGCAGCACTGTCTGAAGCATTTACTCAAAACATCCTGAAAAATCATACGTAAAACTGACAGTTTTTTACGCCCACCCACCCCCTACATAATTTGAACTGCATCTAATAATAGACCTATTTAAGCACACAAGCGGTGGCAAGGCTAAGTGCAACTCTTACGCCATTTTTTCACGTTTTGTCATTATTTTCATAAATTCACGCACTTCTTGCTGTTTCAACCAAGGGCTTTTCTATAAAAACTTGCCCCTCGGGTGGTCAAACAACGTATGGCGGAAGTTTGCCAATTATAGGGTGAAGAGGCACGGCGTGGCGGAACGAGCGGCACTTCTGAGATATAAACCAGGTGAGATTTGATAGCCTCTCTGATTTGACATATTTTGTGGCACCTTAAATAAATTCCAGCGTACGCGCCTGGACTTATATGAAGTTTTAAAGTAACTAATCCATATAATAAATATTCAGCAAGGTGTTATTAAATTTCTTTTCTTTTATTCTTAAAAAATACAATATTTTTATACAGTTGACTGGTGGTTAGTAAAAATACTTAACCACAAGATGGTTTCGTTAGTCTATAATTCCAAAAATGGCACAACAAAATAATAATTATGCAAAAATTAACAACGAGGTTTATAAAAAAAAAAACAATATTATATACAGACCTAATTCGTTAATTCAATGTCGAATTTAAGTTCCTAAACGTCATTTCATTATGCTTCGTCATCAATAACCAGATAAATCACAAAAAAAACTTGCAAAAAAAAAAAAATCATAAAAAGAATGCCTTCTGAGATCGGACCATTTTTTTTTTTTTAACGTCGATGCTGTCTAGTTGTGAGGGAAAGAGCAGACCCGCGCACAGAACTTCAATCTTGAAAACTAAATATTAAGATTATTAATTTAAGAAACAGATATCGGTCTTATGGGCATGGGCGCCCATCAGCTGAATTTCAGGGGGGGGCTAATTGGACCTGGTCTAATTGGAACTTCCAATGCTGTATAATAGAAATCTCAAAACAAAAATATAAAATATGAGGCAGCATCATTCAGCCAGGGGAGGGGCTGGAGCCCCCCTCTGCCCCTTTCCCGTATGGGCGCCCATGCTTACATGTGCGCAATTTTCATTCGTAATTCTAAAGTTGCGGAAATAGAAATCCGAAATATCGATTCTTATTTTGAAATGTCTGTAGTCTGAAGGGTCGATATTCGCCCATTGAGCCAAGTTCTAACAGAAAAGAGTTAATCTGTATAGCACAAACGACCGAATGATGGCTTTTTTAGCCCAGTCCGTACACAGCAAGCTTTTATTTTGAACACAATTTTGCCGGCCGACGAATCTATTTCTTTAATTCAGATTCGAAGCAGAAGCAAGCCGAACATTTTCCCACATGATCACATTGTGCAATACAAAATTCGGCTTCTTAAGTGAAAGTCGATTCCTGCCAGAAAATAGCTTTAGAAAAGATTAAATTTGGATCATCGGTTGCCAGCATGGTAATAATCTAGTCGTCACCATGTTTAATAGTTCAGTTGGTAAAATCAAACTTACTGACCACAATTATGAATTAACAGGTTAACCCTACATTATAGGGGTTTTCCACTAGCAAACCAGTTTCTCAATACATGATTCAGAACTATCAGTGAAGAAAAGAAGTTTATAAGCCTGGTTTTTATACAGACTGCCGAATATTGTCCCATATGCCGACGAAATCCGGCCACGAAGCGAATATCGAATCCTGACATATAGCATAGTCACAAGATTCAGATTCTGATTCAAGATTCAGAATTATCAGTGGAACAAAAAAGTTTACAAACCCTAGATTGTCGAACATGGTCACGCTTTTCATTGCCGAATCCACAATTTGGATTATGAACTAACGACGCCGATGGTCACTAAAACAGCGTTGTCAGAATCTAGAGCTGTAGTTCCCGACCGATTTTGAACTGTCCCACCTAGGGATTTCTAGAATCATGATGCTCCCCTAGTGATATTTAAATTTTCTTGTTCAGAATTCTACGTGTATTTACCTGAATCTAATGAAAAATATTTTCTGAGTGCAACGCCTTTTATTCAATGTATAACGTCATTGCTATACTGTCCTATATCTTTGTTGCTGTTTAAATGCATTAGAATGTGACGTCTTTCACATGAAAAATAATTTTCAAAAAATGTTTTCAAAATTAAGGCTCTGAAGTATTGTCACCCGAAGGTTACACGTCCTGTCCGTGACACATCAAAATATTGCCATGTCCCACCGGTGGGGCCTGCGCCCACGTTAGGAACCACGGATGTCAGCAAAATAGCACATTTATAACTCAGGTTAGGGCTTTACAGCAAGGTTTATCAGTGCAAACGACCTTATAGTTGGCTACTTCAATGAATTGGTGCTTAGGGGTGGCCCACTCTCCACACTTTAGTGTGCCTTTCGCAGGGGCTACTTGTTGTGCCACACGTAGGGTGTACTTTACGCCCCATTTGTGACAGAATTCCGCTATGTGCAGCACACTGCCCATGGTTGCACAAGTCTTGAAAGTGGCCAACCCCTCGATTGCAAGTAATTTCTGAACCTACTTCAGTGAGCCTTAATTGGCACTTTCGTCGAAGCAAGTGACGTAAAATAAAAATAATAAAATTCGTTAATAAAAATGGCAATAAAATAAATCGTAAAAATAATAAAAATAAAAAAATAATAAAATTCGATAAAAATTCGTTTATCTTTCCTACAACAACCCAGGTTTAACATACATATTCCTGAAAGTTGAACAATCACAGCTCAAATAAAAACACACTTGTACTGCACAAAAAGTGAGCTCTCCAAAAAATAAAAAGCTCATATATGGCAAATAAAAGCACAATTACTAAATTTGGCATATAATCAAATGATGTACGAAATGACTGAATTGATGCATAGCTATTGCAGAACACGGGACAGTGATAGTCACACACTAGTCTAACACATATACATATACTAGCACAGAAGCACAGATTCAACCTTCGGCGACTGGGTAATACGTTCAATAAGTGTGACAATTAAAAAAAGAGGAAAGTAATTTAGACCTAAAGAAACTCTGGATTTAAAATAAAATATTTAAAAACTGATAATAAATTAAGACCAGATGACTAGTTTCTATGCTTTAAGCATGGTTGAAAATCCATGACTGCTAATATTGAGAAATAGGGAAGGATCTGCTGAATCATAAATAGATGCAGTCTCAAGTGAATTCAGTCAAATAAAGCTTGCAAATAATCAGACAGTTCTTGATAATGAATTGTTTGTAAAGTGACCAGTAACGTCAACTCACGAAAACTTAGGGGGGAGGGCGAAACGTTATTTGGGTGGGGAAATTGTCGTTTTTCAAGGTTTTTTTAATGAAAATACCAGAAGAGGCATTCACCATGAAAATACCCTAAAAATCTATTTTTTCAAAATCAAGGGGGAAAAATGCCCCCCCCCCCGGCGATACCACTAAAAATGAAACTTCTTATAACTAGTAATATAAATATTCTATTTTTGAAACTCAGAAAAATTTTAATAGTAAAATAAGAAAAAATGAAAGAAAGGAAAGGTATTCTGGAAGAGAAACCTTTGCAGGGACTCAGCGTTTTTCCAAAAACTTCAGATTTTTTAGAAAAAAACTTGGGTTTCCTGATTCCCAATCCCAAAACCTCATCAGACCTACTCTACCTGTTCATTTTAACGCGATTCTTCTGGACATTACTGCGTTCTGGGAGTATATTTCCAAGTTGTAGTTTTCACAATTTTGCTAATAAAGTATTCTATTTCCATTATATTATTTTTTTTATTAGGTTAAATAGGTTGGGTTAGGGTAAAATAGGTTTAGATTACGTATTTAGTATATGCTATGCTTTACCCCCCCCCTCTAATGTGCAAATATATCGCCCAAGTTGTGTTTCTAAAGTATTATATTTTCATTATACTTTTGTTTTATTTCATTAGCATTCACCAAAGTTCACTTCTCCAGTGTGTTATATAATAGACAAGTACCCATAACAATTTGGGAAATTACAAAAAATTCGTGATTTCAGTAGAGCACATGGAATTGAACGCTCCCACCCTTTGCTCGTACCTCCATTCATTGCTTAAACTCCTATTAGAATTTTAACAATAGGCTTCTAAATGTTCTAATGCATTTACTAAGTGACCGCAAAATGTCATTTTAGTGTATGGAATGCACTAATGTAACATCAAATTCCGTAATTTTTGCATAATAGAGGGATCATGTACTCATGATATTACAATAAGTAAATCAATATAATATACATAACAATAATTCTAAAAGCGTAGAGTTGTCCCAACGATTCTCCAGATACTATGACAGTGCGTATTGTCACAGGAGAGAAGACATATAAACGTGAGGAAACAGGCTAACATTAAATTGCGAATACATTAAAACGCAATTTCGAAGTTGAGACCCACCCAACAGATTTATGAAATAGACAAATTGACAGGCTTTATGTTAGTTGACACTCTATCATGAATCTTATGATAAACCACCCTTATAGGTACCATCAACTGAAATTATATCAATCCATCAAATCACAGAACATACAATACCTACGCGGCAATCAGATCTCAATGCCAAAGTGATCAAAAGAGACGCTCTTTTATAACACATAAAAAAATTTAATGAATAAATAAAAGTATGTACTTTCTATTATAGTGAAGTTCAATTAAGATTCTAATTAATTGATCTTTTCCAAGATCAAAATTATTTGTATTGCCAAATAACGATTGGGGAAATTAAGGGTTCAACAGAAAAAGGTCTTACAAGCAGAAATTCAATTTACACGGGGTGGGGTTCTATATCAGGGGTGTATGCAGGTAGGGGGACCTCAGGGTCCCCCTACCTGCATCTTCTAAGAAAATCCTAAGTTTTTTTTTTTAATTTCCGGGCATTTCTACGTCGACTAATCAATTAAAATTTGTTTTTTTTATTATTCCCCCCCTCTCTCCGAAAAATTTAAGCATTCCCCCTATAAAATTTCTAGATATGTGCCTGTTCAGTATAGCGGAAAAGGCAAGTTAATCAAAACAGAGAAAGTGAAATTATAAGATTTGGAACACCAGAAAAAAACACATCGGGATTTGGGGTTGAGTTTGACCCCCCCCCCCTATCAAGAGTTAAGAGCATAATTCATTCCCCGATGACTCTCTTTAGTAATAACGATCAAATCAAACGCGTATCATACTTTACCAACCTTCATTTTGTAAATTGAGTTCAAAGCATATTGTGAAGCATCGGTATTTTTTTTTTTTTTTTTTTTTTTTGAAACTAGCGCAAGTTCTAAGCCAAATTCCACAAATGAGTCGCTTAGCAAAGAAATAAAAATATTCAAATGTATGCTGTGCTATAAAATCCTGTCACAAATTCTAAATTCAGCAGATTACGTGAATTACGCAGATTACGCAGATTAGCAGATTACGCAGAAAGTGAATGGTTGCCTAAAATTTTGCAAATTTTATAAAATTTTAATAAAATTTGATCAAACAGTTTTTTTTCGAATATAAACAGATAAAACCTAGTTTGTATGTGGATATGGTTCGATTCTGTGATAAACGAATCGATGAAAAGAAAAACAAATTTGTGTTAGTGAACTGAATCACAATTTCACGTACTTTTAACCTTTTAACTGAATACGCCAAAAGAAACTGGCTTCTCATCTGTTCAGACACATTTAATCGATTTTTGTTGCTATATGATGCATTCGAGCAAGTGGAGAAAGTGTTATAACATTGAAAGCAGATACAAAACAAAGAAGAAAGACACCATTCGATTCTTCCCTCAACGCCTTCCAAATATAATAATCGCTACCGTGGCAATGACATTTCGGCCCCCCATCGCCTAATACCTAAATATAACCCTTGGCTATGTAAAAAAAGTTATATTTTTTTGGTACTTATGTACTATCTGTAACACACGCGCCATATTAAATAGGGAAGATGCTTAAGAAACTAGTTGCGTTTACAATATTTAAAATATTGTTTTTTGGGGTTTAGGGGGGGGGGGGGAAGGTACCTAGGTTGGGTTAGGTTACGTATCTAATATGTGCTATGGTTTTGACCCCCCCCCCCCGGCCGCTATTGTGCAAATATATAGCCAAAATTTTTTTCTAAACTATTATATTTTTATCCTATTTTGTTTTATTTCATTAGCATTAACCAAACTTCACTTTTCGCGTGTGTTACAGATAGTACATAAGTACCATTGTTTTACTTATTTCTCACCAACAGTAGGTTCATAATTCCAAATAATGAAAATATGAAAAAACAACAAATTCTTTTCGCATTAGAGCGAGGGGAAAAGAGCAATTAAATAGGAAATCAAATAGTATCTCTTTTTTGGTTATCTGATTTCTAGGTTTGATTAAAACATTACCAAGGAAGTTAGCTGTTTGTTGGAAGAAAATGAATCAAAAAAGCCCACAGTACTACTAACATGAAATTCCATTTTTTTTTTTTTTTTGGATTAGCAATTCATAAAGGCGTAAATTTCAGACAGGTGAAGCCTGGAGGTACTTAAAAAGACAAAGAATTCACGCGTTTTTTTGTACTGAAGTGCGATTGTCATATCTGATTAAAGGGTAAAAGGTGAATCATCAAGCGTTACCGATTTCATATGAAGCAATTTCTTTACTGTGCAATACATCTTGTCAATCCCCGCCCGACTAGAGCGTGTTTTAGACGACTACTTCAACTATTTCAAGAGCTGAATACAGATTAGGACCTCACCGGGTGACTAAGCCGCTATGCGTTGTACCACCATATGTGCGAAAAATGGCAAATTTCACCAGTTTCCCTCAAGATTTTGCACTTGAACCGCTACCCTTCATTAACAACCAATTGAGATACATTTATTGAGCCATTTTCCATCCAAATTGGACCCACCTGTCCTATTTGGTAAAGGTAAATGCTACCACGTGGACTATATCCAATTTTGGAGATATCTACACAAAACATTTGCAAGCAGTGACTCATCGAAACAGACACCGAGCGCGTACCAAAACCCGTACATGGTTGGGTATTTTTAAATGGTGGGAAAATGTAATTAGACAAAAACGACCATGGTTCCAATTATATTATCATAAAAATAGTTCAACAACGTATACGTGATCAGAAAGAAGATACCTTTCAAATAAGCTACCAACTTGAGACAATTATATACAAACTAATCATTTCTTAAAGAGGAAAGGAACAACTTTTGAAAAAAAGAATAGGGTTTGTAAAATCAAAACCTTAGATACTATATAATCATGAATCACGAATGCAAGCAGATTTCATTTCGCATGCTAAGGGGGGCAGACCTTCCAAAAAAAATTGACGAAATGCAGGGACAATATTTAACATATTGATGTATACAGGGTGAAGGAAATGGTCTGGTACTAGAATATATATATATATATATATATATATATATATATATATATATATATATATATATATATATATATATATATATATATATATATATATATATACATACATAATAATAATAATAATAATAATAATAAATGAATTGGGAAATGAAAGATATTCAAATGGATATGGAGATGGTGAGCCCAGACTTCCAAGAAATCTCGTGATTGTATTAATATTTTCTAGTGATGGACGTCTTTTTTTTGCTGAGTTGACGAGTTAGCAAGGGCGGATCCAGGATTTTTTTCGGGGGGGGTTACTAATTTTTGACTAAGTTTTCGACTAATTTTACTGATTTTACCTAGGTTGTACTAATTTTCGACTCGGTCAAAAATTTCGGGGGGGGGGGGGGTTCAAACAGGGTACCCCCCCGGGATACGGCCGTGCGAGTTAGGTCCCTTTCCCGAAATTAACCCCATCAAAAATACCTGATTTACGAGAGAACCTCAGTGTACTCTTGTTATTTATTTATATTCGGAAACATCTATGGAGGGCCCAGAAACATGATCCGTACGGCAAGGCCGTGTCCAGGATTTTTTTTGGAGGGGGTTTTACTAAAAAAAATTGGGGGGGGGGGTTACACAAAACAAACCTAAAAAAAAACGCATACAAAATTTGTTTATATCCATTTTTGTTACGTTTTTACGAGTCAGACAAACATTTCGGGAGGAAGGGGGTTCAAACCCCCTAACCCCCATCCCCTGGATACGGCCTTGTCGCACGGGACTAAGGAACAGTATCATCTGTTTGAATTTAAATTTGCTGAGCTTAAGCGGCAATAGTTGTAACCAATTTTATGTTTACTACTATCACAAGTACCAGCTTTAATTTTTACGAGTTACTCGGAATCGTCGTTTCAACTTCCTCATATCCTTCAAGTTTTACAGTTTCTAAGGATGGAGAGGGGTAGGGACTCAGCTATCCAAAATATTCCAGAGTTGTTGCACTAATGATTGGATCTGGTGGACAATTGAGCCAAAGATATGCGTTATAGCAAGTCGAATAAGGTTTTCATAGAGCTCTGATGGAAGTGAAGAACAAAGTTGCAAATTGAAACGAACAATAATGATTGCCTCGCAGCCTATGCAACATATAAAACTAGCTCAAATAAACGGGCCAATGATATTTCTCGATTATTTCTATATATTCTATGGTATTTTGAACCTATTTGGATGCAATCGATTTTTTGCAATACAAAATAGCAAAAACAGCACTTGTTATGGCACGATTTATTTCGTTACTTAAAAGAGTACTATATTTTTTCAGTTCTTTTAAAAAAGGCTCCCTTCAAATATTCTACGACATCTGGTTCAATACGATAAACCCTGGGGAGGGGGCGAAAAAAAGAGACACGTCAGTGCTATCCATGCAAAAATCTGGCTGCCCCTATTCTTCAAGCCGGGGGAGTATAAACGCTCTGTTGAAGGGTTTTGATAATGGCAATTGAATGGCTCTAATTTTCTTCTCGGTTAGACTTCATCTTTAT
The DNA here is from genome assembly GCF_049724085.1 of Artemia sp. Qi Xiang Cuo. Taxonomy (NCBI): domain Eukaryota; kingdom Metazoa; phylum Arthropoda; class Branchiopoda; order Anostraca; family Artemiidae; genus Artemia; species Artemia sp. Qi Xiang Cuo. The sequence continues at coordinate 77,627,374 of NC_142799.1, read as the reverse complement.
GGAGCTTCGGGTTCTTTTCGAATTTCGAAAATTCTCGTAATTACAAATTGCTACTCAATGGACTATAAATAAAAATTATTGTTTACAAAACAATGTAAATTGGGAAATAATCGTGACAATACTGTTCCCCTAAAGATTTTTTTTTAGATTTCGGCTAATATATGGGTGGTTGACTCTTTACTACGTTGTAGCTAGTGCCTGCAACCAAGATGGGTAGTAATGGACTGCCATAATCAGGAAAAGAGCACTAAACCGAGACATAAAAAAGAAAGATGAAACAGATTTATTTTTAAACGTCCTACAACAAGTAAAAAAGGAATAATATCTTACAGGTGTTCTTGAGTCATTCACTGACACATTACTCAACATGGGAATCAGACCAACGAAACGAATCAGTCGTTTAGAAAGTACTTCACACTATAACTCGAAAACAAAAGATATGTCTTTGTAAAACCGAATATTCCCATAAAGTTATAATTTCATTTAGTCACATGCTGACTTGCATAATCTGAAACTACAGATGAGGCTGACATTTAAAAAAAAAGAAGGTTGTTCTGCCCGACAAAAGCAGTTCCTGGACTTGAGTGACAGAAGATTGACACCCGACAAACAGACGCGGGAGTTAGCGACACTGACCGTTGAACGATGTCGTCCCAAGATAGTAGCAACTTCTTTACTTAAATAACAACAATTGCGTGAAACCTATGGCACGCCACCCGTTAAAAACTAGATTAACACATCTTTTAACAGGTGGAGGAATACCCGGGGATTGTTCACTGGTTCCTTTCTTTTACATCACTGACGTTGGGCAGGTATATACGGAAGATTTGTCTACAAACTTGCTTTAAAATTCCTCGTAATTTTTTCAAACGTTATAGCATTAAAAGTTTCCTGGCCTGTATTAGATTTTAATTATTTTAACCCAGGCATACGTAAGATTTGTAAATAAGTAGACTGTTGCGTTTGCCGGATTCCAATATAAGAGAATAGTTAAGATGACATACATTCTGCCTTTACACTATAATAAATTAATTGAAACACCATACTGGACTTTAATTAGATGTTTTTTTTTCGTTTTTGTTCAGAGTTGGAGTATATTTTTCATTTTGTTCTCATCTTTTTAGATGTTTGTTTAAGCTAAGTTTTTAGTCTTTTCGATACAGGCTTCTAAATATAAATCCAACATATTCAGACTTTATTATAATAGACGCAAAAAAGTTTTTTTGTGTTTTTTGCTATCATATTAAAAATCATCTCCATTTTCTAATACTTTCATTTCGTTTTAATTGCAAATCGAAAGGCATTGAAGTCTAAGAAATTATTTAGAGTTACTAAGGTATTGCTAATAAAGTTAGTGTTCATTAAGACTTAGTTTATGTATCATATTTACATGGTCCACTATTTTGGTAATGTTTTTTTTATAACTGTAGCAGAGTATCTCAGGGGTTCCCTACGTTACACCAACTGATGTACATTTGAGAGCGCCAAGTGTGCCGCACAGTTCCGTCATGCGTGGCACAGTCCCCACAGGAATTGAAACAGTTCCACCACGGTTGACACGCACTACCTGATGTAAATGATTTTCGAAAGTCAGTGCCCCTCGTGTTATAGTTAGTGTTAGAAATCAGGGTCAATTTAGGAAACAAGACACGGGTGATAACTACGCATTCTGCCTTTTTTTCATATGCAAAGTACCGCCCACTACCCTTTACTTGCCTTCCTAATAGTTTGTTTTGGTTTATTTCTCTAGCTGCTTAGGAAAATTTTTTATTATTTTATGAACCCTTGCTACATCTTTAAACAATGCTTTCGGTTGTGAATATTATTATATACTCATAGTGTCCAATACAAGTACTGGGTTTCCTTGTCAAGCGCCTCTTTACTTTAATCAATAAAGCCCCTTAGCCCGAAAAAATGCTATTTATTTCATTACAGCCACTTAAATACTGATACTGAACTAAACTACAAAAGAAAACTCCATCGGCAGGAAGGACCCTCTTACGACCTGAACCCTTCTCAACCCCAATGAATTAGGTGAAACGTGGTGACACACAATTCATTAGAGAGTAGATTAACACATCACAAATATATCTTTTAGCAACAGGTAGGAAGGAGGTTACGAACGAAGACCTCCTGCCTAGGTTCTAGGGTAGGCTGAAAATACCATGCAGAGCCGTTTTCACAACTCATCGCTCAAATGTCGCAAATCGGAATGAGAAAGATATGAATGAGCATTAGAACTAGCGTGAGAACATGCAATGACGAATTAGTCTAATGGACTAAATGTAAATTAAATATTTTACCGCTTTCCTGATTGGAGCGAAATTAAATAAACTCGCAACCAAAATCTTATTTCTGTCCAGGAGCGTAGTTAGGGGGAGGCTGTCATGGGGAGCAGTCTCTGAGGGAGCACCAAACTGATGGATTTTTTTCGTTAATACTATGATCTACTTATATTGTGGTAGTATGATGAGGGGGTGGGGGCAAAAACTGACATTCTCCCCTCGCGTTGAAAACCCTAAAAATACCTCTGTTTCTTTCAGACTATCAAAGCCTACAGTTGGATTCTAGCCTCAAAACTTGGGGACCAGAGTTATTTCACATTATTAACTTTCTAAATAAAACTAGATTTTCTATGATCTACATTAGGGCTGTATGACCTGTGACAGCAAAATAGATTTGTCTTTGCTTGGCGATACGGGACCCAGTATTCAATCACAGCTGCCGCAAGATTAACGAGGAAGGGGACCCGTCAGTTAAATATATTCCCCTGAAATTTCTACGGATGCTGGGCAAGACGTTCATGTCTGGTCCCATCATTACGTTTCATATGAATGCATAAACGTACCATTTTTCATTCCACGACTGGCTGACTGGTTTTATCCGTATCGGATAAAACCGACTGGTTTCCACGACTGGTTTTATCCGTATCGGCTTGTAATAAGTCAGCTTTTCGACCTAATGATCAAACATTTTCAACTATTAAAAGCAAATAGGACGGTCACGCGTAAACAATATGGAACAAATCATTCGGCATATCGACGAAAAAACAATGCTACAATCTCTATTTTACGGCAACATATTGATTTACACTTAAGAATCGAATTAAAAAAGGTAAAATGCTTAAAATAAAAATACCAGCCGCTTCTGATATGCCAAAATATGCCAAAATACAAAATTCTGATGAGCCAAACACGCAAAATTCCTACCCTAAAATGACTGTCACACTATCTTGCAGTCATGAATCATATCCGAAATGAAAGACAAAAAAAAAAAAAACTATTTAGAAACAAAATTCTATTTCAATTTGAAACAGAATAAAAATGTAACAAAACTGACAAACATAAATAAAAAAACTTGATCAAGCTAAATCATGTGGTTCAATATTGTAACTATCACTGACTAGATACAACTATGCACAAAAGCCATGCAACAACATCATCTAGCCATGCCGTACAACATTCTAAACGGACTAGCACAAATGCAAAATAATGCACAATTTGAAAACAATGCACCGGAACACACACACACGCGACGTCCGAGGCCCGTGGAATGAAAGCCTTAATTTTAGTCTCATCTGAGTATTCGTCGGCCCTATATTGGGCAATCGGTAGGCCGTACCTTATTTTTTTGGTGGGGTTGATTTTAAGACATTTTGGATTCTTTCAAATTTTTTGTTTTTGACAAAATGCCAAAAAGTAAGTTCAAGCCCACCGGAAACGACCTTCGAAATCAATCTTAATACTGTGGGAATCCATGTTTAGCCGTATAGACATGGGGTGTTAGTGGTGGAGTGAGACTGCTAAATGGGGGTAAAATCCCAGGCGATTCATCCCACGGAGCCTCTAGCTACCTCGTCTGGTGAGGCTGGGGTGTTGGAGCTGGTGATAAGGCCATATGGGAGCCACTGGGGCTTGAAAGTCCGTGAGGCACAAAATGATGCGGATGAGGACTAGATGTCGGTGATCCATGCATTGAGTAACTACTAGAATTTGAAACTGGGGGTAATAAACCGTGGTGAGGGTGATTCATACTACCACCATACTGAGGTGACTGTAAAGGATGAGAGAGAAGGTGGTGAGGGGTAGAAGCAGGAGGAATATGCCCACTATACATCATTTGTCTTACTTTTTGGTCGTCGTCTTGAACGTTATATGTGAGTTCCGTTTCTTCAAATCCAGTTGCGGACATTCTCTGATCTCCAGAGCCGTTTGGCGGATCTGGAGAGTTTAAACACGTCTGGATTAGTGCTTTTCCTGCTTCAGATGTGATCATTGGCTGCAACTTTCGAGTGGCAAACGTATACACATGGCCTGTTTCACTGGCCACCAGAAGCATAACCTGAGTCCCTGTTAATGTAGACAGCTCATATGCCTGAAAATAAAAATGTTGATTAAGAACCTTACAGGAATTAAAACTACTTGTACAACCACTACTACGAAAGAGACATATGACAGCTGTTTTTTTTATTAAGCAGTGAACTATGTTAAAATTTATATTAAATTAAAAAAAATTTGATTATTTTAATTACTTGACGAGACTACTCGCCAAGTACTTCAAGAACGTCAAGTACAAGACTACTCGTTTAATTACTTTAGTCGTCAGACCCTTAAACCTTCCCTAGTCCAGCCCTAAGGTTCTGAGTTGTGGGTACAAATTGTCATCCTAATCTTCTGTTGTTTTTTTTTTAGATTTTTAAAAAACAAAGTTATTCTTTAAAAGATTTTGCAATATTGTTCGACCAATTTCAAAAGTTGGGGATAGATTCTTTGATCCTTTGGAAGGATTTGGTACCTATTAACGTGTGCAACTCGTGTTCCTGAAGAATTTAATTATGAAACTTACAAGGATTAAAATAATTAATACATTAATTTCTACGACCGTTAATCCGTTTCCTTGTAGCCGACTATTAAAGGGAACCAGTTAGTATTTGTAAAACTGTTAAACCATCACGGACAATTTAGGGAATAAAACTTAGAAGAACTTGTGAAATGCTTATTGCTGTTTTTTTTTGCCTATGTTAGAATAGCTCGGAAACTCTAGGAATTGAAAATGTCGAACAATCGAAAACAGTTTTAATTCAGAACGGACTGGAAAATACGTACTTTCAGCTATATTGAACATCAGTATTTTCAAAGTGTCAAAATTGATCCGGTAAACATTAATTTTAATTGATTTAGTTGCACCCTATCAAGACCTTTGATATTATTTGCGTGATACTAATTGACTAAAAATGTCTATTTGTTAAGTAATTATTTATTATTAAATAGTAGAAAACTAATTAAAAATTAAAGGATCAGCATTATTATTCAGAACTTTATTCACTATTCAGACAATTTCTTATTACAGATTCGACGAAGTGACTGACAATGATTGATCACCATGTATTTTCATTTTTCAAGATATAGGGAATGAAACTGGGAGAGGTTTTGCAACAATTAAACACCAGAAATATTGTGAGTTCAGGAAATGTTTTTTCGCCAAAATCCAAAAATCAAAATTAACCTGTAAGCGAGCAGACATTTTTTCAATTTTGCTAATATTTGCAACAACAGCTTAACTCTAGGAGGATTTATTTCAATTCTGGGACATATTTGAACTCTAGTAGATAAACTGTATTCTATACAAAGCCATATTCAGACAAGGCCGTATCTAGGGGCGGGGTTTGGGGGCTTGAACCCCCCCCCCCGAAGTATTTGTCCCACCTGTATAAAATAACGTAACAAAAATGAATATAAACAGATTTTTGATGCGTTTTTAAGTTCTTTTTGTACGTACCCCTCCCCTGAAAACAATTGTTTTGTACCCCCCCCCCTGAAAAAAAATACTGGATACGGCCCTGTCTACATATAATCTCTTTCTACTAATTGGCCAACCTGACTGACAATCATTGATTGCTACTATGTAATTTTATTGTCCGAAACATATAAGGGTCGAAATAGGTGAGTTTTCATAACAAATAAACTGCAGATATATCGTGAATCCAGGAACATGTTTTCCCTCTAATACCGGGAATCAAAATTAACCTATAGCCTACGCGAGGAGATATCTATCCCGTTTTTGCCCATATTTCCATCAATAGTTAAATTCTAGGAGAATTCATTCCTTCTCTATTAGGACTTTAATTATAGAACATTAACTTTACTATACACACAGCTATCCAACGGATAGTATCTTTTTTACAAATTGGACGAACTGAATGGCAATGACTGATCATAGTCTATTTTTGTTATTCAAAAGATATAAGGAATAAACTGAGTGAGGTGAGGTTTAATGACAATTAAACAGCTGAAATATTGTGATCTAAAAATTTCTTTTATATATATAAAAAAAAAAAATCTAAATTAATCAACAAACAATCAGAAATGCATCCAGTTTTTGCTCATGTTTCCAACAATATTAGCATTCTGTGAGGATTTATTCCCAGTCTGGGAATACTATATGTACTATATGCATAACTGTATTCATCCCGCAGATAATCCTTTTTACAAATTGGACGCACTGACTGACGATGAATGATCACCATGTACTTGTATTGTTCAACAGATATAAGGGACGAAACTGGTGAGGTTTTCATAACAATTAAACTGCTGAAATATTGTGAATTCAGGAAACGTTTTTTTTTGCCAAAAACCAAGCATCAAATTAACCTGTAAGCGAAGAGATACTTATCCAGTTTTTGTCCACACTCCCAACAACAGTTCAACTTCAAGAGGACTTATTACATGTTTGAAAAACCAGATTCAGCTCCAATTTTTGTTTCAAATTTGGTATTTAATCGCTAAAATACCACCACGAGTGACAGAATACCCAGGAACTATGTTGGATATGGTAACACCACAAAAACTAAAACACTTTTAAAATTCCGTGTATCTGCAACCATGATTATTTTGAATACTGATAGTTAGTGATTTTTTGGCCATCTTTTATATAAAATATTTTTAACAGTTTGCTGCCCAGTTCCGCCCTTTATAATTACAACAGAACACAAATCTAATAATGAGACCGTCGGTATATCTCATTATCACATTTTGGATATCTATCGTGTTTAAAGTTATAAAAGTAGAATATCTGAGAAATTAATAGAAACATGTATATTATGTTTCAAGAGAATATGCACTTAGATATATATATTATGTGACAACTCAGAGGGTAATGCATTGTATTTGAGTCTTGGTACGTTTTTTTCATCAAAAATGCGTTTGGAATAATTTTCAACCATAAAGTATTTGCGATGAGCTACTTTTTGTCAAACTTCTCTATGTGGCTTTTATGATGCTCTATACAAATCAAATGCTCTGCATATTCTTAATTGCAATTAATATAATTTTTTTTTAATTACAGTTGAAATACAATAAAATTCTTGCAAATATTTTTCATTTTTTATGGTCCGAGGCTCATGGATACCGACGGTCCGCCCAAGTTCTGCCAAAGAGGGTTCTTTTCAGAGACGTGCGCAGGAGGGCCTCAGGGCCTGGGCCTTCCAAAATCACAGATTTTCTTCAATTTCTGGGAATTTTTTAGTCAAATTCATCAAATTAAACGTATTTTTCCCCCGAAAAGATTAACCATCTCTCCCAAAAAATTAACCATGCCCCCCCCCCCCAAAAAAAAACCTTGCGTGCGTGCCTGGTTCTTTTGCCTGTAAATGTTTTTTTTTTCACAAAAAATGTTCCCCTTTCTGTGTTTTTTCTAAGAAGGGTCAAATGCTCAGTCTGTCCCCTTGCAAATATCAATGCCATGGTTCCTGCCATCAATGTAATTGGCTCCAGTACTTCCATATGACCGCTTATGCATGACGTAGCATTAAAAGTGAAAATGCGGCTAAAGGCACCATTTTTTTTGCGATTTTCAAAGCGAAAATTCCCCTAGGAATGCCAGGTTATAAAGTCACTTTGAAAACATACACAAATTCAAAGGATTCAATAAACAACCACCTAAAAATCACCAAATAGCCGAAATATGTCACGTTTCCCAAACTGACTGGCTTTTGTGTCATGATCAGACTGAGTATTCATACATAAATCAGTTTAGTTATAGCTGGATGAATAGGGCTGGAATTCTGATCAACCTGTTTGTTCGAAACAATACCAAAGATTTGCGTGAAGAATCAAGTTAAGCAATCAGTTGCTTACGACCAAGTGAGCACGCATTTGGACCATCAATTTTATCACATCAACACCAAAATATTTCAATCAACTAATCATCAAAAGAATTTATCAAAGATATTAACCTAAAAGTCATTTGAGAACAACTCAAATACAACATTGCACGCTATTTATCAATTTTACAGACAAATTTTGCACTGTCTGTCGGCCTTAAAGGCACATCTCGTGCTATATTCAATACTTAAACTTTATAGCAAATCTTTGCCAAGGCCTGTCGGGTTTAAAAACAATCTGGAGCAGGTGGGGTATACTAAGAGTGGCAGAACTGTGCCAGACGTGGCAAAAGCACCACGTGGCAAAAAAAAACACTTTCACCACGATTGGTAAACTTCCCTCATGCTCGGCACACTCCACCTGATGTACGTGTTTTCTAACAGGGGAAGACCCCTTGAATTAAGCATTAAACTGAGGTCCCTTGGTTAGTCGACATCGTAACTTCAGCATGAGATTCGAAAAAAATCTACGCAGATGCAATACAGTGGTTCTGTTCAAACCTTTTACACTGGCATAACTTGCGACTTTACGCAATGGTATGCAATCTTGCGGAGCAAATTTTGTCCGAAACAAAGGTATTGCCAAGTAGACCCGTGCCACAGTAGACAGAATATACAGTATCGACAAAGGATATACTCTTAGTTAAAAAAAAAAGAAAAAAAAAAGAAAAAAGGGAGAAACATATTTAAACCACACAAGATTCATATTCCGCCTTTGTGCACGCGCGATACCGATGTACACATCACGAGGAGCCTATGGAAAAACCTTTTTTATTTTTTTTTCGTCCGACCACTAGCAACTAAACTAAGGTTCTGACGTATATTCCCAGGGTCGGTACGCGCGGTATCAAATGTGTTTCATGTTTGGAAAAAGAAGACGCTACAATCTTCAGTGACCCGTGCAAAGTAAGTTTATGTTACATTTTGCAAAGTCAACATTTTAGCAACCCAATAGCATTTTATGCATTTAATAAATATTGAAAATAAATTATAAAGTTTCGTTGGAAGGACTTTCATGCCGTCTTTTCATCACAGCTGATCATGCTTCAATAACAAAAAGATCATTCATTATCAGAGCTTCTCCTTTCCACATTTTTAGTTTTTGAATAATTTGCTTACGACGATTGTGATGATTTCAGACAATGATCTGGTTGGTTTTATGAACTTTTACGTTAGCCTATAGTGTGAAAAAACTTGCTTAACTGTGAAAGGTTATACTTAAAGAAGCGTAACTTAAAACACTTAGCATAGAATATTACGTGCGTAGTAGGAAAGCAGCTTTAATTTCAAACCACCCACTCAAATTCATCTTGCATCCAAATTGCAGCAGTATATCACAACAAAAGACTAAAAACGAGTTGCCATTAACTTTGATATCAAGGCTTAAGCTCTTCAAAGAAAAAAAAACCTATCAAGGGACAGAAGAATTAATTTGGCACGCTTTTCCCTTAATCCAACTAATCCTGTGACAGGTTTTTTTTTCTGATGAGTTTGCTGGTACCAGCTTTTGGCACAAAACTAAACGCAATAAAAATCCTTAACTCATTGTATGATTCATCATGTCTCAGGGCTATTTCAACAAAGGCACTGCCTATACTGTACCACTGAATAGTATGCAAATTGCACTGGGATTTGTGCCACAATTTCAGCTGTACTCTGCCGAAACCTGGTAACTACATAACATCCGATTGAGTGAAGAATGAACCTCTCTTAATCTGAACATGGCGAGTCCAAAGGCGGACTCATAATTTTCCAGCCTACAATACTTTCTGTGAAATGATCTAGTATCTATAGGAGTAAAAACGTATATGTCAGGTTTTCAAGAGCCAAAATCTTGTACGGACATAAGCTAATAAAATTATAACGCCTAATAACTACGTCTAGCAAACAAGGGAGTGACAAAGGTGGGAAGAAAACAGAATTCGGGAATCCCATTGACCGAGCTCTGTGTCCATCTATTTTTTACCATTTTAAGAATGAAAAAAAAATTACTTTGTGATTTTCTCGAAAATTTGAAAAATGCCGATGCTACGCTTTGGAAGAGCACCAACGCAGTTTAGCTAAAACATCCCTCTATTTTTCCCATTCTAAAAAAAAAATCTATTTCGTAATTTTCAATAAAATTTGAAAAATGCAGATACTACGTTTTGGCAGAGAATAGCTGAATTTTCTATTCTTGTTTTGTAGCTTTTGGCTTGGTTACCACCAAATCCAATAAAAATTCGCTTACAACTCATACAGATTCGCTTGTGTGACATTTGCATTCAGTTCGACATCCCATTACAGCTTACGCATAGTTATCTACATCTATGGGTTTGCCTGTGGATAAGAAACTTCATATTTTCCATTAGAACTTCTTTATTTCGCAATCCAGTAAAATTTCTTTGCGGAAAGATTGAAAATATTCAACTTTGATCGCATGTACAAGTTCGAATTGCGTGCAGTAAGATTTCGCGAAGATGACGGCAAGCTCAGTCAGAAAAAATCTACATTGTGATTGTAAATTTCACATCTGGTAATAATCAGGCATTAGACAGCTTTTTGCTCGGATAACTTACTTTTATAGCACAATAATATATAAGATTCTCACCTAATTATGTAAAAAAAACTCTATGAGGCAGAGAACATCGTAGTCAAATCTCATCCATGGTACCTAGCCAGAAGGGACTAAGTTAAAAATGAAAATTTCCCTGAACCTCAGTTTCATGCTTCCAAAAATGTGTTCAACGAAACTCAATGCCCAATAATAGTTTCCTAGTTGAGCTATTTTCATTGGTCGTCCACCAGGGGAAAAGAAAGGCTTTTAGTTTGAATGTCCTCGATGTAAAACATATAATCCCATAACTACATTCCTTGGGAAGTATTATTAAGATTAATCGAATGACAAGAATGACCCTGTTCTAGAAGTTTGAACAGGTAGCAAGGGCATATACATGTATTCATATTAGCAAGGCGGTATCCAGGGGGGGGGGTTACCCGGTTTGACCCCCACCCCCCCCCCCGAAATTTTTTACTGATTCGAAAATAAGTCGAAAATTAGTAAACCCTAGGTAAAAATCAGTAAAATTAGTCGAAAACTGAGTCAAAAATTAGTAACCCCCCACCCCGAAAAAGTCAAAAATTAGTAGCCCCCTCCCCCCGAAAAAAATCCTGGATCCGCCCTCGCATATTAGGGAAGAGAACAAACTGGTTAATACAGCAAACTGAAAATTTTGGGAGATTTTGGAAAAGGTCTTTAAAATCTGCATATTTTGTTGAACTAGCAAAACTTGCTTGCGTTTCGGGCCGGTAGATGTACTTTAAAGTCTTCTAGAATTCTTGTTTCTCTTTAGCTCTGACTCCCAGAAACAAGAAATTAAATTAAAGAAGCGTTATTATTATTATTATGGGTGGACTCGCCAAGCTGAGTCTAGGCTCAGGCCACAAAGGTTAGTGGCATCAATTGGGCGGGAAGGGCAGGGGTGAATTTGCCCCCTGGATTTTTTGCCCCAGAGATTTCAAAAAATACCTTTGAGGGGGGGGGGGGTAATTTTCATTTACAAGGCATGTGCTGTGTTTTCATTAAAAAAAAACACAAATTTGACACCGTGGAATTTGAAAAATACATTTTGCACCACCCCCTGAACTTTACTCAATTGACGCCACTGTACAAAGGCCCTTTCCTTCCAAAGAAATACTGGAACTTCTCGATCAGAAATAATATTTTTTGAATTTGAACAATGGTACAGCATGGTCAATTCGTAAAACTTGAAAATCAAAATACAAAAAAATAGTCGTTAGCCCCTTACTCCCATGAACCAAAAAAAAAATTACTACAAGAGGACCTAATAACGATACATTTGTATTTCAAAGGTCTCTTTTCAGCCTTTCAAGTAACAGAACAAAACGCGTTGATTACAAAAGTCCCTGGAGTCAAAACATAGACAACCTTTGTGATAATTTTTAATTGAGGCAAGAAAGCGGTTCTAATTATTATCATATATCAACATGAAAACAACGTAGATTTAATGACAGTCGGCTTCCAGCCGCTTTAATGGCCATACTTCGACTGAAAGATGAGAACGTAAGTAACCATCAGTTTTTTCGGCTTTTTAATTAATCCTCATGACAACTTCAACAAAACAGTTGTCAAGTTTCTTATACTTCAACCACTTATACATGTACTGGTGTCAAACCGCAGGAATTTACACGGAAAATAACGCGGAATTGTTAAAACTAAGAGGCCTTCCAGACAATGTTGAAATGAGACCCAATGGAACATGTTCCAGCAGCCTCTGAAAGAGAAATTCACCTCGCCACGTTCACTAGTTTATAGTTCCCTTATCAAGCCACAGTTTTAGGTACAGTTGCGCTTAATGGTACACATCGCTATAGACTGTCGAAGTAATGCAGTGATGGAGACCCGTAAAGCGGGTAATTGCTATCTTAATATATCGAAGAGCGTGGTTTCTCATTCAATTTACAATATTTAATATGTTGTTTTTTGGGGTTTAGGGGGGGGAAAAGGTACCTAGGTTAGGTTAGGTTACGTATTTAATATATGCTATGATTTAACCCCCCCCCCCCCTAATGTGCAAATATATAGCCGAAATTTGTTTATAAACTATTATATATTCATCTTTTTTTATTAGCATTAACCAAACTTGACTTATTTTGTGTGTACCATTAAGCGCAACAGTACCCAGTTTTATTAGCTTCGTTTGAGCCCACCCTCAGCAGATTTTACCTATTTCAGCGGGTCATGAAGCATACACAGGTTGAAGGAGGCTGATATACCCTTGGTTAATAATGAAAAGTCGTCCTTTATCGTGCCGTTTATATCAACAGTCCTCTTTTGACCTTGTCCTTAATAACTCTTTTGATTAGCTTCTATTCGATCGGACAGTTCTCTTGAAAATCAGTTCTTATCCGCACGTAAATTACACAACAGTTTTCGCTTTTCAACAACCAATGAAACTCTTTGCAATCTATCGCGAACGATCCAAAATCTTTATTTATTCTCAAAATATTCATTTAATGCCACCGTCTAAAGTTCCGTTTGTTCCTTCAAAAAACATTCTCCAGACGATCAAAAAATTTGACACAATTTTCTAATTAAAACATGCGCATAGGATAACTATTCTTTAATCTCTTTAACAAGGTAACCATTTCAGAAAAACGCTTTCAGAAGAAGAAGAATTACTTGTCGGCGGCAACAGGCAATAATTTGGCGCAACCTCGATCAAGAAAAGAAAATACATGAGCTCATTAAATTACTAACAAAATCCAGATAAAAGATGTGTATATCCAGAAGGTCATTAAAACTGACTTCACTAGTAGCTGCAAACACGCAAGTCTTTGATGAATCATTCGAAAAAACTAATACTGAACAAGCGAAAAGACCAACAAAGAATGTGTTTTTTCCCTTTCTTGAAGTTCTGCTGCAGATCTTGGAATATTTCCGTCTGCTGATTTTGAAATTTCAATCAGATGACTAGCGAACAAGGTCCTCAATGTTAAATCTTTCTTACGAGGAAAGCAGGTTGGAAAAATTGATAGTAAGACGAAAGTTTGTACGAACTACGTACAAACTTTCTTGAAGTTCTGCTGCAGATCTTGGAATATTTCCGTCTGCTGATTTGAAATTTCAATCAGATGACTAGCGAACAAGGTCCTCAATGTTAAATCTTTCTTACGAGGAAAGCAGGTTGGAAAAATTGATAGGAAGACGAAAGTTTGAACGAACTACGCATCTATGTCTCTTCCGTTGGAGCTGCTGAGAAACGGACTTCCAGCAATATATGAGAGAGGGCTTTCCGCTTTAAGATAGATGCAGTGTCACAGTAGCCGAATTTTCTCCGTTGGCAGACGATTCTTTGCAAATCATATTAACAAAGGGAATGTTGAATTTATAGGCAAACCAATGAAAATGGTTTGTTATTAAAAACAGTTCGCGCTGATTAAAGCTATAAGCCATTTTCCTACCGCCCTAACAAATAACTGTGGCCTTACAATTTTACTAATAGCTATGCTTCCTCAAGCTAACAAAGATTGGAAAATTTTAGCAACTCAATTTTTGTTTCCCAACAAAAAAAAACAAAAAAAACTACATTTAAAAGCCATATTCAGAAGCTATGAGCTGCCTTTCTCAAGCCGAAAACGTCCGGATGCAGTGCTGCAAAACTAGCAATGCAACTTACATCGAATTTCACCATGAAAAAAACTTACGTCGGCTTGTGTCACTATCATTTTAAGCTTTAAAAAAAGGATGTTTAGATTCTAACAATTCCCACTTCTAGCTAGTATTTTTAAACCTTTATTGGGACAAAGACATACACAAAGGAATTGATTTTAATGAGAGGTCATAATTTCCAAAGAATTTTACAGTAAAATTACGGTAATCTTTGGAGAAAAACAGGGAAATCTCGACATATCATGGGGAAATCTTGAGCTTTAAGGGGGAACAACTCCAAAGCCTCTCCCCCGGTATTTGTCTTCACAGCAGAGTTTTTGTAAAGAGAGCCCCCCCCCAATCCAATATAGAGGATAATTCCCCAATATTGGTCCGCAGAACCTCTTTCCCCCAGAGCAAATTTTAAAATTACCAAGTAAAACATTTTTTCCGCGTTTTAAACCCCTTCCTCCCCCTCTTTCAAAGTTATTATGACGCACCCCCTTCAATTCCAGACTTGCCTACCAGGATTCAATAATGACTAAATAGTTCCAAATCTTTTGCTCTTAGGTAATATTTTAAATACGTTCATTGAAGCACCAAGACGCAGCAAACACATATGGACCTGCTCTCCCTTCGAAATATCATAATTTTTATAGTTTTCCCCGGAATTTCGACAATTATCGTTTAATTCATCAGTTTTTTTGTAGGTTTAAACCCTCCCAACACAATAAATACCTTAGGCGCCTGACTTGCACCCAAGTTGCCATAATAAGATGGTGTTCACGTACCTGTCTAGTTTTTTTATGACAACATTCATGGCACCAGGCTACTAAAACTTGGGACCTGACATGCCACAAATCAACCATTTACCTAGGTTTTCTTTCTAGACATATGCCATTTCCTAGACACAACGTTGGATTTCTTTTTAAAGGAATCATCAGATAGGTTTTCAGGGATAACATCCCTCGGGAGGCCATTCCAAATGGAGATACAGTGTCTTACTAAGTGGTTCTTCAAGTACTCAGTGCGTGGAGTCTTCAGTTGCAGACAATCCGACCGCAGCATGTTTCAGCGTTTTTGCTTGACATACAACGATAAAAGTAGTGACAAACCATCGGAGGGAGGATAGTAGATATAGCTGATGAATACAGCCATTGAGGCCACATCAGATGTCTCAGTGAGAGGACCAGAATGGAGCTACAACTCGCCCTTGAGTCCCTATTCTGACTCTTGTAGAGTGGTGTTAACTTTTAGGAGCCCCTGCACAAAGTAGGCATTAATATTTGGTAATAGGCCTACGTGTCTGTGAAGACACTAATACCCATGCAATTCCTGGGGAAGGCGTCATAACAACTAACCGTCAGGAGCACTAACGTCAGGACATCGACAAAATCCATCATAACATCGACAAAATCCGTCATAACATCTAAAATTTTAAAACTTTGGTTTTTGGGGTTTAGGGGTACATAAAAGTAGTGACAAACCATCGGAGGGAGGATAGTAGATATAGTTGATGAAAACAGCCATTGAGGCCACATAAGATGTCTCAGTCAGAGGACCAGAATGGAGCTACAACTCGCCCTTGAGGCCATATTCTGAATCTTGTAGAGTGGTGTTAACAGGCTTTTAGGAGCCCCTGCACAAAGTAGGCATTAATATTTGGTAGTAGGCCTACGTGTCTGTCAAGACACTAATATCCATGCAATTCCTGGGGAAGGCGTCATAACATCTAACCGTCAGGAGCACTAACGCCAGGGCACCGACAAAAGAATCCGTCAGAACCACCAACGGTCATAATGTCTAAAATTCTAAAACTTTAGTTTTTTGGGGTTTAGGAGCGAAAAGGTACCTAGGTTAGGTTACGTATTTAATATATACTGTGCTTTACCCCTCCCCACCTGATATGCAAATATATAGCCGAAATTTGTTTCTAAACTATTATATACTTATTACTATTATATAAACATATAAATTTTTTTTTGTCGATGTCCTGACGGTTAGTGGTTCTGACGGATTTTCATTTGTCGACGTTATGACGTTTAGTGCTTGTGACGGTTAGTCGAAATGGTAGCACCCCCAACTCCTGTTCACATGTATAACTCGACGCTTGCCTGCAAAAGTTACAGATGTGCATCCAGCTCTAGAGTCTAGAATTTCGTGTCCAGAAATTCAAATTCGACCAACCAGAAAGCCTATATTTATCAACTGGGCTTAAGGTTGGCGCTCACATGCATATCTGGCTGGACTTCTATGCCTAACCAAATGCACAGGGAACATACATGTCTAGGCAAGGAAGTCTAGGTGGACTTGCATGTCAACGCTGCTTTCAATACTCAATATTTTCCCATCTTCAGTGTTCTCATTATGCAAAGAAAATATTGCTAGGATTGTCAAAACAGTAATATATAGCAACTAAGCTTTGTAACCATAATTTGGGAAATCATGAAAATAACAAAAAAAGATTTGAAGCAAGAGTGATTTCACAAACCTTTCAGAATCCATATCGATTTATTGCATGTTCAGATCTTGAAGCAGATTTGGACAAGAATATTACTGAACACGAGCACCATACTATTTTCCGCTGATTTATTTTTTCTGCCATTCAACTAAATTTGGCATTATATTGGATGTTTTGGTCTTGCTAAAATTACAACTTTAAAGCCTTTTAAACCCCAAATCACCGATTAACAAATACGGTATATATTTTTCTGAAATTTGACTGAACTTAACAATATAGCCTTAAAGTTTTACACGTTTGATTAGATTGTTGCTTACCAGCTGTGACGTGACAAAACTGACAAAGGAGGACCCAAAGTGGTAAGCCATACGAGGCACCATCTTTGGAGGTGACATCGCCGAGTTCAGGATTATTTGCTTCAAGGATTATTGAGCTAATTTTTTTAAGGAAGGCATAGCAGCTGCCGCATCTGCATATTCATTTATCTGTGCCTAAATTCCGACATAAAAAAGGTATTATGAAATTCATGACTAATAGAAGATGATCACAGCAAATTCAAAACAAGGATTAATGTTTTTGTCTTACAAAGGGCAGAACCTTCACAACTTATTTGTCTTCAAAACAACATGATAGCACAACGCTTCAGATAAACATGTGCGAAAACATAATACTTTAACCAAAGTATATAAGATTCGGTTTGTCACGACTTATCCATTCAAAATCCTGATTTAGTTTTTTGTACCTCAATAAATAAAACAAGTGTTAAATTTACAAGTGATAAAAGGAGTTAGATACTAGCTTTGCATTCCAGGTTCGACAAAAAGTTATTAATATTTAATAAAATTACAGTTTTCGTTCCAGATGACAGCGAATTAACACCTGGAACGTTCGAAAATTAACTTCGTATTAAATTTTTGTGAATACAGTTATCTAGTGTCTTTAGTGAATTAGCTTCCGCACAATCACCATCAAATTGGGAAAATTGGGGGCAATTAACCCATCTAATGGGAATTAATAAGTATTACGTCATTAACACTCGTATTTTTCATATTTTACTCATTACTCAATGAAGTTACACTTAACTTAAAAATCATAATAACGCGTGTAAGTCATAAATACTAAATTCATAATCGTAAGTTCATAAATCGTTCCCGGTTTACCGTTAGTTCGCATTAAATTTGAAGTAAATACGAATTAAATTGCAATTTCCACCTGGAATCATGCTGTGTACATAAGGCCAGACCAGAAGTAAGACATAGGACAAAGGAGGGCCCCAGAAGGCAGGATTGGTGGCAAAATAGTTTTTCCCATAGGCCTATGCATCTCTTGGAGCATAACCTAGTTCAGTATTTTGAAGCACCTGCTATGGGTAGAAGGAGTAGATGCTATGGATATAAGTATTTTGTTGGAGTATTAGAAGGAGTAGTTGCTATGGGTATAAATTACTATGGGTAGAAGGAGAACCACTGCACGGTGATTCGGTCAGTTAATCCATTCCGTCTCAACGTATCATATTTGTTTCTTAAGATTTCAAAAGCTGTTTTTTTCAGAAGTCATAATATCTCTTCTCACTGTTTACCCCGCTTACGGGGGCGTAATTTTCTATGGGGAAGGGGGGGGGACTGTCCCTCAGTGCCATCCCCCCCAAATGAAATCTAGTCTTTTTTTAAATCTTGTCAAAACTAAGACAAGCCTGCATAATTCAAGCATGCACAGAAACAGGTCGGTTTTCTTCAGTATATCTTTGCCTTTACGGTATAATATGGCTCATTTTTCCGTTTTCACTATGATTTTCACTTGATTTAGGAAAATTTGCTCCATGTTTGCTCCCTCCCCAAGATTTCGACGAAATTACGCCACTGTCCTCTTATATCACTTACCTCACTTCTATCTGTGCTACTGTAACGAAAAGGTGTGGATACTAACATCGCTACTACAATATGGCTTGAACTTACATCCTCCAAATCTGGAGAGTCTCATATCCATCATGCTGTGGTAATAACAGTATCGTTATCGCAAAGTGAGTTGAACTCACAACCTTCAAATTAAGAAGGGATTTTTCTAGCTATAGTGCTTAAGTAGCTAAGTATAGTTCATCGACGGTAGGAAAGGAATCCGCCACTTCCTCATCTCTTCAGATAACCGTTGAAAATTGCGATTTCCTAACAAAGTTATTATTGCCCAATCCTACAGAAAATGTACGTGTTGAAACAACTTACGTAAATCTTCTGGTTTTACTATGTCGTGTGAGATTTATAGCGACTAGCACATTATCTTTTGACTTACTTCTACCTATCAGGTCAGGCGGGAGCGCCCTTGTCATTCCTTAACTTGAGTAGACAGTGAAGGAATCCATCCTTGTTATTTTTAATTAAGCAAGAAAAGTTTGGCTATGCCTCTTTAGTCAACTAAACTTAACATCATTCCTTAATAAAGCATAGAAAATGAGTAATGATGAGGAACAACTGGTGATGACGCTTCTTTAATAAAACAGGCCTATAAAGAAGAAGACGAAAATTTCAACTATGAGTACACTACAGTTCAGAGTAAAATACCGGTCATCACATAAATATGATCACTTTTTAGTCGAAAGTCATCATTTGACTAACACAGACGATTATACATTTCAACAACTGTCACCTGGCGGGGTTGAGACCAACTGAATATTCATCAAGGTGTGTTTACGCAGATAAATGATATTGGTGCCTTTCGTCATGTGGGGGAACTACAATTTTTCATTTTTTCTCTTGCAGCTCGTTACTTACACGCAATGCATTGCCAACTCTCGGCCAACTGGTGTACATCTTGAAGTGTTCCGTCAAGCGTGCCCCATTTGCACCATGTTTACAAGAATATAATAAATTGTTTTTTGAGAGAGAGAAGGATTTATTAAAAAAAAAACAGACGCAAAAAATTATTGCTACTTCCCCTAAAAAGAAAAGCTTGTCCGAAGGGGGAGGTAGAGAAAACAAAATCCTTAAAACAAAAAGAACAATTGGCCACCGACACCACTAATACCACCACAATAAATACAAAATAATATTATATATTATACTTCAGTTTTATAAGCAAAATCTTCTTAAGGGAAACAGCTAACAAAATTGAGATCATTTTCAGTGGTCAATATCTCATAGTCGATATGTCAAGCCAAATTGATTAACATCAAATATTTTACATACAACTAACAATCTCCTACCCATTGTCCAGAGTAATGCCTCACTAAATTTGATAATATATTTTATACCAGATAAAAGTCCAAAGTGAGGTGTCGTATATTATATCATGACTGACCGGATTCAATTACCGCAGACTATCAAGATAGACAAGAGGAGCGTGTGGAATAATTTAGCTCTTCGACCAGACCTGAGTCCCAACTCCCTATAATTTACACATACCTAATCTTCCCAACCGATCGAAATTCATAGAAACAAGTGTTAGTTGATGGGTGGAGAGAATACCACCGAAGAGATAAATTTTGAATAATTCATAGACATTTTGACTGACTATCGCCTTAGTGGATCTCAATTCATATCACAGTCTATTGTGGCCCAATGGATTCTTGATCAATCAAATTCTGTAGGTTTTATGCAGTGGTCTAACGGCATGAGGCATAGGAATCCCTGTGGTTTGTGTAGTTGGTAGAAGTTAAATGACACAATATTAACTATAGTCAATGGCTGGACATGGTGCCATTTTTACGATAAATGTGACTTAATCTATACAGGCTACTTAGTTTTGATTTTTTGTAACAAATTATATCATTGCTATGTGCAGAGGAGGTAATCCCTCCCTAAGCAAGGATGCCAATGAGAATTTAAGAATATCCCGAGATTCAATTGCATTAAATCCCAACATTCGGGAAAAATCATGAAATAAAAAATAATAATATATATAGGTACTTGTATATATATATATATATATATATATATATATATATATATATATATATATATATATATATATATATATATATATATATATATATAGGTACTTGTTAAATATCCTGAAAACACTCAAGAAGTGAAGTTAGGTTAATAATAATAATTGTTTAGGTTATTTGCAATGAAATATACACATTTCATTACAACCACAATATTTCGTATTGGTGCGTACATAGAGAAGGGATTAGAATGAAGGAAAAGTTTTTACAATTAATTGTTATTTATTATATGGAATTACATTTATTTTCTCGATAATTTACCTTTTAGTATTTTTTGCTATGTATCATGTTTCTGTGTGTTTCGTAATTTGTTCTGTTGTGATTTCTTTATTTTTCATAAATTTTTGTGTGTATATGGCCCTTGGGCTTTGGAAATACACGATCTTTCTATGTATCTATACCAAAATATGATGAAAATATAATACTTTGTTAACAAAATTATGGAAAACACAACAGAGAATTATGGAAAGCAGGCCGCCCAGAACGCATTATGTTAAATACCTAACCTAAACACCTCTATATATTAAATCTTTAATTAAAATATACCTACATTCAGAGCCGTATCCATAATTTTTTTCGTGGGGGGGGGGGGTACAAAAAATTCTAAGAACGCATAGAAAATTTGTCTATATTCATTTTCGTTACGCTTTTACGAGTCGGACAAACATTTTGGGCCTGGATACGGCCTTGCCTGCATTGTAGTTTACTTCACTGAGACTAAGCTAATTGAAACCAAATGCGAAAAACGGCCTTGCCTGCATACGGCCTTGCCTGCATTGTAGTTTACTTCACTGAGACTAAGCTAATTGAAACCAAATGCGAAAAACGGCCTTGCCTGCATTGTAGTTTACTTCACTGAGACTAAGCTAATTGAAACCAAATGCGAAAAACGGCCTTGCCTGCATACGGCCTTGCCTGCATTGTAGTTTACTTCACTGAGACTAAGCTAATTGAAACCAAATGCGAAAAACGGCCTTGCCTGCATACGGCCTTGCCTGCATTCTAGTTTACTTCACTGAGACTAAGCTAATTGAAACCAAATGCGAAAACGGCCTTGCCTGCATACGGCCTTGCCTGCATTGTAGTTTACTTCACTGAGACTAAGCTAATTGAAACCAAATGCGAAAAACAGCCTTGCCTGCATTGTAGTTTACTTTACTGAGACTAAGCTAATTGAAACCAAATGCGAAAGACAAACCGGTTTGCTCAGATCACAAAGATCAAACTTCTTAAGAGTTTTCGGGATATTTAACAAGAATATATATTATATATATATATATATATATATATATATATATATATATATATATATATATATATATATATATATATATATATAAATAGAAACTCTCTTTACAAAAAATCAAAATCAAAGAAGACATTCTAGCAACGAAAAGCATGGTTTATTTAATAACTTTTTAGAAAAGCACTGTTTGGGACTGTCAAAAAGAAAATAAAAAAGAAAAATGACGAAAACATAAGGCAAATACAAGGGTTGCCGTATAGGCTACTTTTTACAAGTATTTTTGCTTTCAATTTCCCTATCTCACCGCGTACGAATTAAAATTTCGTCTTTTTCCTTTTATATTATATATATATATATATATATATATATATATATATATATATATATATATATATATATATATATATATATATATATATATATATATATATACGTTTTGTTTTTTTATAGTTTCGTTATAGGGCAGCAATTTGTAATTTGGTTCATAGCACCTGCAATGAACAAGGGGTTAAAGAAAAAAAAAGAAACGATGAAAGTGGAACAAAAAGAAATAACTGAAGAGAAGAAGCTAAAAACGAAAAAAAAATTACAAGCCGAGTAAACAATAGCTACTCCTGTAAAATCCAGGTAGTAACAAAATACATAATTTGAGTTCGTTTCTCACGTCGAGAAAGTAACTTAAGGATTGAACTTTAGGTTTTACTTTATACAAAGATGGCGTTATAGCTTATAGTTTGTTTAAAGGAATTAGGATCTTTAGAGTTTTAGTTTAAAGAGAGATGGTGTTGGGGACTAAAATCTCTTACATTTGTTATCAAAATCGCTGTCATTTTTTATTATCGCCCCCCTCCTTCCCAAAGAATTTCCAGATTACCCGTAAAAATTAGGACTACTTACGTCCTTTGTACATAGCCGCTTAAGTATTACAACTAAAAAATATCTTAAAATGAAACACGTTGTTTCGTTTCTACTAATAATACCTTAGTACCCTTATCACAGACTAGCTTGAAAGTGCATTAGCCCGACTATGATTTATATTATGCGCGATTAGGCACAGAATTTAGCTAGACCCCAGCTTAGAAGATATTCAATTTAATATTTTATAGTTAATTGGAGTCTCGTGCATAAAACACGTTTTTATCAAAGGTTACCATCTTAATCTTAACCCACTAAAAGCCTCATATTACATTGTTTCAGCATCCAGTTGCTTTTTTTTTATCTTTTCTAATTTTAACATTACTGAACACGGCAAGGCCCGTCTGCAGGCGGAGAGAGGATGCTTCTAGCCTTTGTCCAAGGCTGTATCCAGGGGAAGTAGGGAGTTTGACCCCCTCCCCCCGAAATATTTGACTTTATCTCACAACTTTATTTTTTAAAACAAAAGAAAACTTTAGCGTAAAGAGGGAAGCGTTGAGGAGGGGACATCCCCTTTCACATACGGAATAATTTCTGTTCTTTTTAAGTTTTAATGTCACTCCTTACTGTCAGTTAAAAAACATGTTTTTTTATTTAATTTATGAACGTTTTTGAGTTAATGCAGCTTTTATTTTGGCTCACCCCACATGAATAATTAAAATAAAATACCCACATTAATCTTCCTTTTTTTGGCTAGATAGCTTTCACGAAATTTTGATCCGACGTAACTTACTTAACCAACATCTATATTCATATATTTTTATTACGTATCTTGGGGAGTTCGCCCCCTAGTCAATACCTCTCTCTTTACGCTAAAGTTCAAATTTTGTTCCAATTCTTAAGAATGATCCCTTATCACAAAGGCCGTTATTTAGAATAAATAGATCTGATGAAAGTACAAAAAAAACTTTAGCGTAAAGAGCGAGTTAATGACTAGGGGGCAAACCCAATCATAACGGTAATAATTTCTGTTCGTTTTAAGTTTTGATGTTGCTCCTTACTTTCAGTTGAAAAAAATGTTGTTTTTTTTAATTTAATTTCTGACCCTTTTTTTTAAATAATGCTGGGAAATCCGGCACCCCTCTTCATAGAAATGTCCCTTCCCTCAAGAAAACTTCCTCCATGGAAAGATCTTCCCACGTAATACCCCCCCCCCCAACTACCAGAAAAAATACCCCCTGAAAAATTCTGTATACTTCCCAATAACCAATACTATATGTAAACATAGCGCAAAGTTCATAGCTTGCAGACCTTCCCCCGGAGACTGTGGGTATTAAGTCGTCCTTAAAGACATATTTTTTGTATTTTTCGACCATGCTGAACAAAATGGCTGTCTCAAAATTTTGATCGGGTGACTTTGGGAAAAAAATGAGCGTGGGAAGGGGCCTAGTTGCCCTCCATTTTTTTGGTCACTCAAAAAGGCCACTAGAACTTTTAATTTCTGCTCGAATGAGCCCTCTCGCGATATTCTAGGACCACTGGGTCGATACGACCACTCTTGAGAAAAAAAACAAATACAAAAGCAAATAAACACGCATCCGTGATCTTTCTTCTGGCAAAAAATAGAAAATTCCACATTTTTGCAGATAGGAGCTTGAAATTTCTATAGTACGGTTCTCTGATACGCTGAATCTGATGATGAATCAAACTTATATATTTGAAACCAGCATAAAAATCTGATTCTTTTGATGTATCTATTGGTATCAAATTCCGTTATTTAGACTTTCGGTTACTATTTTTCCCCCTTCTTCTTTTCTCTCTTTTTTTCTTCTTTTCCCCTCTTTTTTTCATTTTCCTTCCCTCTTTTCTTCCTTACTTCCGTCTTTTTCTCTTCTTTTTTACTCCTTCTTCCCTTTTTTCCTTCCCCGCTCTTCTTTTCGGTTACTATTGAGCCGGGTCGCTCCTTACTTACAGCTCGTTACCACGAACTGTTTGATTTGTGCTTAATTCGTCCACAGTAAGAATGGGTGTGACTACTAAACAAACAGACGAGATTAGAATTGTCTTTGTGCTGTTTCTACTTTTTCTCTTTTTTGTTCTCTTGAATTCTACTACACTGAAAGACTTTGCACTTCAACTTCTTTCTCTGACTTTATTTTGTAAAACTTTAAGCTTTTTTGTAAAACTGACTTTAAGTGAAAACGCTGATGAAAAATATAAATAATAACAATTTTATTCAGAATTAACAAACAAATGCGTCAACCGTCAGATGTCAAGCTAGACAAGAATACCCAATGTAAAAAAAAAAAAAAAAAAAAAAAAAAAAAAAAAAAAAAAACTACAGTTATTTACACTACAGATCAATCAACAAAAAAGGATAAAAATACAAAAAAAAAGAGAATCAAGATAAAAAGAATAATAAACAATCTCATCAATCTATAACAGTTCTCTCATTACCACACAAACCAGGTCTTTTCCGTCATACCAATAAAGCTATTTAAAATATATTTTAGTCGTTTACTCGTCGCTAGGACAAAAAGAGAGACATTTTTAGATTTTTAATTTTATGCTCTTTTTTATGGTTAATATCGCAATTGCAGCAGTTCATCTACACTCCCCTGTTGGCAAGGCCGTACCCAGAGGGGAGGTTAGGGGGTTTGAGCCCCCGCCCCCCCGAAATGTTTGTTTGACTCGTAAAAACATAACAAAAATGAATATAAACAAATTTTGTATGCGTTTTTGAGGTTTTTTGTGTGGCCCCCCCCCCCCCGAAAAAATCTTTGAGTAAAACTCCCTCTGAAAAACGCCTGGGTACGGCCTTGCCTGGTGGTACCACATATAGCCCTAGGCTGAATACAAAACTAATATGAAATAAAAATGGAATTATTAGCTTCCAAATGTTATGCTCCTTTCCAAAATAATAGTCATTACCCTGACAATGCCCCTCCTCCCATGATGGGCACATATATAGCCTTAATAATATATTTGTCCGTTATCCTTTCAATTGTTGGATCCTTTGTAAAACACCCCACAAACAAATAATAAAAAAAAAGATTACTCGAAAAATGTCGTTAAGACATAACCTACTCAGTAACACACCAATGCTTTAAACGACCCCTGAAGTTTGTAATGTTTTCTTCAACTATTAGATCATTTGGAATAGACTAAACGCTAATACGTCTAGATATTTTTTCCTTTCCTTTTTTTAAGAAATATATACGGTGGTTTTACGGTAATCAAACAATTTCTGTTATTTTTTTCTTTTTCAAATTCACTCAACCTAGAAAATAAGTTAGATTTTTGACAGTACCGGAACACAAAGTTAATAATATTTACTTGAAGGCGACGCTATTTCTGAAATATTTCTATTTAACAAGGTTTATTTGCTTCAGAATTATTTTCGTGATAATCTTTATTGCTCAAACAAGAATCTCACGTTTTTAGCGATAAGATATACAACAAGAAATTAATTTCCAGAACAACAGACGAGCAAAACACAGAAAAATTTGAACTAAACACAGAAAAAAAAAGAAGAAACCATTCAGGGGGAGGGGTAACTTTCTTCAAAACTTAGTTCTTACCAGTAGTTTCAGTCTTTTATTTCATGCATTTATAAAGCTGTTGAAAATTACATTAAAAACTGATTTTTAATATTCTCTTATTCAACATTTTAAATATTCCTCAATATTTTTCATATTTATTTTGTAAAGATGCTGTAATATTTATTTTAGCATTTTTATAAGTACATTAGGTAACATATATTATTTTATACTTCCAAAATTTTATTCATAGTTTTTATCATATTTGTTGATACTTTCTATAAAATTATTTTCAGAATATAAGTCGTTTTTCATCAGTCATTTAGCAGCTGAACTCCCGCCCCTTCATCTAAATAGAAACCCTAGTTATACTCTAGTTTGTACCCTATTTAAGTTTCGAGGGAAGAACTTAAAAGACCTTAAAAATAAATGTATTTATAAGTATATATCAAAGTAGGTTAAATATTTCACCAGCAGTCAACATCCATCTCAAGAGCCAATCAAATTTCGACAAGAAAATCTATCTCTTTCAAAATTAGTATCTCTTTGTTTCAAGATACACACCCAGAAAGTTAACTATTACCTATATACCCAATAATTACCTAAATACCAATTTGAAATTGATTCCAAACACCATATCTTACAATCATTAATCAATTTTTCACTGTTAACAGATCATCACTAGAGAAACAAACAGCTGTGGAGTACGCTTGGGTAGAATGGAAGCCAACAAAAAATGGGCATACGCCTTGCGTTCGCCTTTTTTGGGCCTAAACATCATACACTAGACAACATAATTAGTTCATCCAAATTTAGACAAACAGAGAAAAAAAATGGTGTTTTGTTTCCGTACTCCTTATTTGTGGATAGTTAACACCAAAAATGATAAACAAAACCACGTGGTCTTGTTTACATTTTTGATAGTAGAGTATTATGATAAAATGATTTTGTCAGATTTGAATCACATTTCAACAACTTTGTCAAAACTCAGAGCCAAGCGGCTATACCTATCAGGGATATATATTTTTTTTTTTAAATGGAGTAGTACGGTCAAACAAATAATGAAGTGTAGTCATATGGTACGAGTCAGCGACCAGGAGGGGTACAGTTGCCGAAATTTAAAACCCGAATTTTGAAAGAAACTGCAGTGAAAAATGAATCGCATGCAGCACTAATCTGAAATGACAACATAGATCCAGATCCAACAAAATAATAATTTGTAATTGCGATAATACAAAAAAAAACTGACAACAAATTTTTGAAATTTTTATTTTGACGGTCCTATTCATTCGGGGACTCGAGCAATTGACGGCGGAGACTCGACCACGAAAAAAGATCTTTCAATGTGTGTTTTAGCCAAAAAGTACGTATTTCTATATACTTTTCTTCTTTTTGAAGGGCTGGGGGCAGGTCCTTATCCAGATTTTTTTCGGGGGGGGGGGGGAGTTACAGAAGAATTTTTTTGGGAGGGCGGGGTTTACAAAAAATACTTTAAAAAACACATTAAAAATTGGTTTATATTAATTTTTGCTAGGTTTTTTACGAGTTGAGCAAACATTTCTGGGGGGTTTAAACCTCCCCGCTGGATACGGCCTTGGCATGGGAGAGTAGTTAAGATCCAGCTTTTCTTCCTGGGTATAGCATGCTTATGAAAATTTTTCAACGTATTTTCCAATTAAAAAAAAATAATAATAAATAAAAAATGCAATATAGACCTGAATCTCAGTTATCGAATGCCGGTCAAATTGTTCGGCTAAGAACGTAGCTAAAAACGGCTAAAAACGTGGAACTATTAAAACCGTAGGGTAAACCCGACTCATTTTGGGCATATGACATTTCATGTCTCATATGCATTGATATAGAGGCGTTGATACAAATCGACTTAGCTCGATTTTGCTCCAATTCTCAACTTAGTTCATGTTTGCAATAAGTCAGAACTTACGTCGTTCTTGGAAAGAGTTACTCTGCAGCTTAGATCAGCTGCAGGTGCAGTTACTCTGCAATATATTCTTCCATAGTCTAGACTTGGCTTGCTGGTTGCGATCGCAGCCAGCGAAGCTGGTTCTTGTTAAATACACATACAAAAACGTTCTTTGCTCGTTTATCATGAAGTCCACGATTGCAAGAACAAACCCAATAAGCAACTTTAAAAACGAACACTTAGATTTTTGCACGAAGAAAAAAAGAAAACAGACTGAACTCACAAAAAGCCACTTAACCACAGGAAATACTGACGGCTTTGATCAATCAACATGATTTCATATAATTCTTTTTTATAAGTTAAACCTGGTATTTTACAACTCACAGCGCTGAAGATCAAAAAATGGAAAAAGAAATCGATTAAATCTTAATTTGGCTCCGGCGCGACGGACCCCAATACAACAGCAATAACTATATTTTTTTTAAATAAAAAACGAGGGGCATTCGTTTTCAATACTCACGCGCACCAGTTAGCACGTGCCTGGCGTGATGGAAGTGTGCCAAGCGTGGGGAAACTGCTCGACACACTTCTGCTGGGCGGAAAGTGGACGCCCCTCGTCGCAGGGTAGGACAGAACCACCATTACTACCAAATAGCAAGG
Organism: Artemia sp. Qi Xiang Cuo; assembly: GCF_049724085.1. Taxonomy (NCBI): domain Eukaryota; kingdom Metazoa; phylum Arthropoda; class Branchiopoda; order Anostraca; family Artemiidae; genus Artemia; species Artemia sp. Qi Xiang Cuo. The sequence continues at coordinate 77,598,440 of NC_142799.1, read as the reverse complement.
GATGAGACTATTTAATATAGGATCTAGAACCGTAAGACGCATACACGCGCAAGGGATGGGGAAACGTCACCCCCTGCCCGTATCCTAAAATTCCACAATATCTTGTTCTCCAGTTAGTTCATTTTAACTCTTTTTTAATTATCCCCCCTCTCCCTGACGAATAAAAGTCCTGTTTGCCTGCAGTCAAAATTCACTCTAATTCAAAACACAACAGGGATTATGCATGTATATTTGGGTGGATTGGTATGGCTGTCAAGTTATACTAAACTGTTTGATTTATTGTCATCAAAGCTGATATATACTTTATTAATTTGATTTTCTATTTTCCAGAGTCAAAATTTTAAGACATCTAAGCCATGTCCCTAATTCTATTGTAATTATTCTAGTTTTATTTACATAATTTTCTAGCTTGATGCGAGTTTTCGGCAATTTTTCATTAGTTCTGATAGGTGCTGAAAGTCAATTATATTTTTGAACAAACAAAAATTAATTAATTTTTAGATCTAAAACTTCCCTGAAATCAGAAACTGGCATAATTTTCCTGATACATAAACAGAATTCATAAAATTTTTAAAATTCCCCAAATTGTATACAAGCAAATTGAATTTTCAGAAAAGAAGGATAAAAACCATTTTCGCAGCCTCGGTACCCCAAAGAGAATCACGGATTCTTACTCAAGGGGGCGCTTAGTTGCATCGCAATGTCTACCAGGCCTTTGCCTCTGGCCATGCCTCCATACTTTCAACTGAGGCTACTTAAAGTTTGTACAAAGAACATGATACTAATTTCAACATGAAAATTCGCTATTCTTTTTGGTAAGTCCTACTTTGCCACAATTCTCTCCATCTTTTTTATTTAGTCTGGTCCACCCTTAAACATTAAATCGTTGTTAAGACAACAATTGTTAACGCCATTTCAACGCTGTTAAGCCATTTTACCGCCGTCAAGTCTAAAGGTCATATCTAACATTTCCATACCTCAGTGATAATCATCAAAATCTACTTGCAAAACCGTTCACAAAGCGAGGATTGGAATAGAGTAGGAGCGTCCGTAGCTGTTTTGGCCTCAAGGGGATTGATCAGGGTTGCCAACTGGACACATTTTATGTCAAAAGAACACATTCCCATTTGCCGGGACACAATAACATAAAGGGGCAAAAAATTGACACGTTTCAGAAATTTGTGATATAAAAGGGCAAAAAAGGGACACATTTTGTAAATGTATCACATAAAACAAAACATTTCCCAACTGGATAGATAGATATCTTGGGAAGAATGTCACTTTTTACCAAAGTAGTGCTTTTTCACGGTTTTTTTTTCTTCTTTTTTTTAGCATCAAGGTTTTGCCAGAGATGTAAGTAAAGGATTTTCTCAAAAGTTAGAGATTTATATGTTATATGAGTCCTGTGCTTTCACACTAAGTCATTTTTAATGAGTGTTTTATATGTTTTTGTTTTTGTTTGTTTTTTTCGTTTTCCGTTTTCATTATATTTGATGTTAACCGGCTGCTTATAAGATTTACAAACCGCCTATTGAAAAAAAAAATCTATAGTTTTTGAGATTTCATAATTGCACATACACATTTTAGCTAAAAATAAAACATCTTTGGATGCTCAGAGATGGACCAAAAAGTTGGCAGCCCTGGGCTTGATGCTGCAACGAGTTATTAGTAGCAATAGTTGTAGTATGTACGTTGCGAGCGGTAAATATGTTCGTGCTAAAATGTGCGCTTTTATTTCATTGGTTTATTTTTGTGACGTACTTTTGGAAGCCAAGTATACAATTCTTTAGTCCCAGAGATGCGAATAGGTCATCTGAGTAAGTTGGACCTATTGGTCTTTTTAAACAGAGTTTTTAGGTCAAATTCTGAACCCATAAAAAGAACACACCCTGATTGGCTCTTTTGTTTGAAATCCTAAGCCAGTAAATAGAAGGTATCTACATCTTCACAAAAACTTCTCTGTTTCACTATGGCATAGTGGACTTCAGCCTTAGAATTAGAATGTAATATATGAGTTTTAGTTTAATCTCGGTTTTAGCATTGCATAATTTGTTTTGTTTTTAATAGCAAGTACTACTTTGACTTTAATAGCAAGCTTCGTAATTGTATCCTGTTGCTTTAGTTAGAATTCTTCTGGTTATTTCCCATTTATTGTTTATTTTAATACTTACTTTTAATTCTTGATATTTCATGTCTTTACAGAAAGTAAAATCATATAACTGTTTGTAATTATTTAACGACATTAAAATTAATTTTAAACCAGCCGTAGCGACATTTTTAAATAAAATGTCCCCTCTTTGCCCCTCTTTATTTCTCAACATTCAACAATTTATCAATATGCCACAGATTGCCTCCGGTACTACCATCTTTGCGTATCCTAACTCTGTGCCTCTATATACAGAACCCCTTTGCTCTTACTCTCTGCCCCTAGGTAAATAAAAACTACTAGACCGTCCTTGCTTAAAGTATGTACCTACAAAACATTTAATAACAAAGTGTGGGGGGGGGATTTCTCCCGATGTTGAGCTGAAGGACCCCCTGAAACAATAAAAAAGTGGTTAAAATTTTTCAAACTATACTCCCCCCCCAATCAAAAGATTGATATACACAAATCCATCTATAAGTGTTAACAGCATGAGATAAATATTTAATTCAAAACCATTCTTTGATAGCCAGATTGTATACAACAGATGTTTAAAACCATTATAGAAAACTCATTAGTAAGACAGGAAAAAATCTAAAGGGTATTAAGCTATAGGCTACATTAAGCTGATCGTGGCAACAAGGTGACATAAAGGTGCTAACTCATGGACACTGCACTTAAATAGGCAATTTGCTAATAACAATTTTCAACACATGATCAAAATGAAATTTTTCAGGATACCACCTTAACGATTCATAAAACGGCCGCATTCCAACCAGACTAAAATTAATGACAGTATAAAAAAAAAAAAAATGGGAAGAATAATATATAGCCTACGCAAAAAAAAGTTCACACCTATCATGGACCAAAAGAGAAGAAGAAGAGATTATCTAAAAAAAAATCGATTTAATGTCAGAATATTTCAAGGACTCTCTTTTAAAAATGAATATGGAAGATAAAAACAAAACCGATGATAAATGACATGTCATATTTTGTAGCTGTCACTAGTTGGTGTTCGTAGCCAAGGTTGCCTGCAAGACTTTGAGGGGGGATGAGATATGTTTGGCCAAAAAGTTATTTAGCAAAACGATAAAAGCAAACGATTTTGCACTTCATATGTATTTTTTCTTATAAAGGGGACTTGCATAAATGCAGATGAAGGGGGGATCGGGACGATAGCCACCGAACATATATCTTCAATTTTTTTTTATTCCTTCATATTTCTACATATATATATATATATATATATATATATATATATATATATATATATATATATATATATATATATATATAAAACGTATATACGTAAACGTATATATATATATTTGTACACGAATAGTACAAAATCCAAGCACGTGCAGGCAAAAAGGTTTCAAAATGGAGGGGGGGGGGGTCACAAGATAAAAAAAATTAATAGGAAGCATGAGAAATGGAAAGCATGCAATAGAAAGCGAGTCAAAGAATGCGGCATTTGTAGCCATCAATTGAGCATTCCCATTTTCCAGAAGCAAACACCATAAAAATTCCGAAAAATATTTAAAAACTCGAATATATTTACTTACATAATTCCTTAAGACTTACCGTTAATCTCCCCCCCCTTTATGGATGAATATATAGCCCGAATTATATAAACTCAAAGAATTCTCCATATGCCTTTTTTCTTCCCACCGCTTGTTGGTGTTATCTTGCTTGTTCGCCGTTAAATTAATATGAAGAAAAGACTCCGCCAATGGAAAATTCACTGAGTACAAATAATCTCACCACTAGAGGGGTGGGGTGTAAAGTTTCTTGGTATGTCTAAATGAATAATATAAATATTTTAGAATTTTTTAGAGCAGTTTTCATAAATTTATAGTGTTTCCTTCTGGAGAGGGGCAATGCTAAACCAGTGTGGCCAGATCGTGAACAAAAAAGTAAGCCGCAGCCTTTGAAAAACAGGCCAAAAATAAGCCAGACAATTTTTTGCCCAAAATCTAACTTTACTTTTAATGGTGTCCAAGTTTTGACGGCCGTTTTATAGAAATACTCACCACTATTCAGGTCCTTTGATCCTACTGGCATTATCCACCTTTCAATTCGTTCCCTGGTTTGCCGAAGTTCAGTTCCAGTGTAGAGATTATTTTGAGGCTGCATTTAGTAGAATTGCGATAAACCGCTACCCCATGTGGAACTCTAGAGACTTTACAGAAATTCCCGCGCGCTATGTTCAGAAAATCTTTAAGTGAAGAGGTATGTGGAAGTGGATGCTTTTTAAAAGAGCTCAGCCTATGCATTGTGAAAAAACACAAGGCAGGGACCAGCACACTAACAGCTGGAGTAGCTGCAATCAATTTGTGCTTAGAGACCCTAATTAAACTGAAACAGAGCAATTAACATATAGTAATATTTTCTGACTCTAAATCTGCTCTTTATATCCTATGAAACACTAACTTTGAAACACTGGGCATAGGCCTACATCAAACCAAAGAAAACCTATGCAGCCTTGGAAGATTAGGCTTTGTTACTAAATTTCAATATATACCTAGTCATCTAGGTAAAGAAGGAAATGAAAAAGCAGACAAGATAGAAAAGCAAGAAGCAAAAAGCCAAATGGAACCAGTGAAATCTCTAACTATAAGGGATGCAACTAGATTATGACTAAAACATTGCTTGAATTAAAGCCACCAAATTTATCCCCCTTTCCAACCAGTATATAATCAGTCTGGTTCAACTGCCTGTGTTCAAATACAGCTAACTTCAACCACCACTCTCCTTCATAAAAAATAAAGCAGCCAAATGGAGAAGTTGCCAATAGCCCGTTTTGCAGGTACTGTAAAAACACAGAAGAAACCCCTGAGCATATACTGTTGAATTGTAAAATACTGGAAAGAAAACTGTCAATGGATCTAAATCTACAACACCATATATAGTAGGTCAAACTACGCTGACTATATTGAATTATATAAACCCTACTATGATGTTACCTCACATTATTAGCTAAGAGCTGATTTACATCTTTCCATATTCATCCACATTTTTAATATTAATAAGTAGTGTTTACAACAGAAACTATGTAGTAAGGGATTATCTCATTCAGTAAAAAATTAATTCTCCCAAGAAGTGTATGAACTTATCATGAGAAAAGAAGAACAAATTAAAGATTTGGATCTATTGTCAACCCAGCCCAGAAAGAAGAGGGGTCAATGTTCTGATTTTCAGGACACTTGCCTTGATTGTCTACAGTTGATTGATTAAATTTAATATAACAATGAACCTTGTTTATTTCAAAATCTGAAAGGTTTTTTTTCTAAATAACAAAACTATAGGATAACTTCCATAGTTGCTGTTGCTAAACTGATACCAATTTATGTATACATTTCTCGGTGCTGTCCCATTACGCGGGCCTCTCTGGTTAATCACTATAGACTAGGCAATGATAAAACCCGTTTTTGCGTGGTAACTGTTATACAGCAGGCAATGATAGCAAGGTTTTTTCATTGCGTATACGATATTAAACTGTTTTTTTTGGGGGGTGGGGGTTTAGGGAGGAAAAAGGTACCTAGGTTAGGTTACATATTTAATATATGCAATGCTTTACCCCCCCCCCCTAATATGCAAATATATAGCCCAAATTTGTTTCTAAACTACTATATATTCATCCTATTTTTTTGTTTTATTTCACTAGCATTAACCAAACTTGACTTTTTAGAGGCCCGCATAATGGGATAGTACCCATTTCTCTACATATAAAGTTGGATATAAAACTGGGTAAAAAAAAAAACCTTTTACTGGCTATATCAATGCATAACCAAGTTCGCTTACGCCATTTAGGTCGTTAGCCAAGCTCTAGGAAACCTTAAGAACAACCTAAAAGAGCTTGGCTATGCGATGATAAAATGAGTTCAAGCTAATTTTCTTCTCATTGATGCAGGAACAGTCACTGAATGATGTATAGTTACTTGGCAAATCAAGGAAATTCTGTGAAACGAATGTAAGTCATGGCAGCAAGACCATTTTTTTTCTAATATACAAGCAAATATGTCGATTTTTTATATAATCTACAGGTCACATAGCAAAAATACACCTAAAAAATGGAAAACAAACATTTTGATGCAAAAATACAGAAAAGGCCATATCCAGGGTTTATGTTCGGGGGGTTATTTTCCTAGGAGCCAAGGAAAAAAACTTTAAAAACGCATCAAAAATCTTATATGCACTTTTGTTATGTTTTTACGAGTCGGACAAAAGTTCGAGGGGGGTGGTCAAACACCCTACCCCCCCTTCCCTGGATGGATAAGGCATTGCGTACAGAAGCAGGATAAAATAATCTCCCAGAGCCATAGATGCTTCATAAAGGGCCGGTAGCAAACCTGTCGCCTAGCCTTATAACAACGGAGGATCGAACCCTTTAATCCGCTATGCCAATTGGTGATTAATCCACTGCAAAACCACAAGATAATACATATAAATATCGTTTATGTAATTTTCTCGTCTTTTTCTTATTTGTAAAAGACAAATAATATATACAAGCAAGTAAAGCAATGCTTCGATCCAATTGTTCCCGTTCTAAGGAGTCCTAGCTTTTCCCGTTCAGAGAACTCCTAAAAATAGTTCCTCAGCCAAAGTATTGGCATATAAGAGAAACGTTAGCCAGACGATGTTTTCTTTGGTAAATTCTTAATAAACATTTAGTAAAAACCAACAAGCGTTTAGTTTCAGAAATGAGATTTTTTTTTTCATTAATACCCAATGATTGACGCACAAAGTGGAATATCAAAATATTGATTCTCGATGATTTTGCAATTACATACAGAATTTACGCTTTTTGTCAACTGTGGAGTGGGGGAATTTTCCTCTGTAGATTCTGCCAGAGATTTGCCCCTCTGATCGTGAAAATGCCCTTTTTGGAATTTCTATTGAAAAATGCCTCTTCCTTGGTATTTTCACTGAAACAATTTAAAAAAAAAAACCAGCAAATTTTTCCCCCTAGAAATTTTGCATCCTCCCTCTATATTTTCGTGAATTGATCCGTGACTGACATCCTCCATGCAATTTACCTATTCTTTTGTTTCTCAAAGTCGTACCTCTCTTTAAGATATCCCTACTTCAAGGGAGGCCCCTCTTCAAGACATCCCCACTCCAGCAAAATCCTGTGTGTATGCCTCAAGTAGTAGCATTACCTACGAACAGGCACGTACGCAGGAACTAGTTTCGGGAGGGGGGGGGAGCAAATCCTTCAGATTCCTTATTCTGTGAGAAGCATCAGAAAATTACGGGAAAATAAAACAAAAATTGTGAGATTTCGGGGTTGGGCGGGCGGGCACGGAGGCCTCCCTCCTGCGGACGTGTCAGCCTATAAACTGTCAAGAAACTAAAAAAACGAACATTTTCACAAACGATCTATTAAAGATCAGAGAGTCCCTTTGGGAGTATCCAAGCTGTTTTTTCCTTTATTTCAAATCGGAGCTATTTTCCCTTCGTATCAGAATTAACAAGTTTCAATCGGGCTTAATAAGCACCTCTCTAAATCGATAAGTCAAAAAACCGATCTCGTCAAAAAGGCAACTCCCTTCTTAATTCCGATTTATCCCATCAATTCTCCGGCTCCTTTATGATTTATGCATATTTGAAATTAGCTCAGGAAACATTAGTTTCAGAGTTTATGCATAATGTGAAACTACTATTTTGGCTTTAAAATGCACTATGTATCTTTATTTCTAAAGCTAGTAAACGTACCTGCACACAAGGTCATATCCAGGGGTGTTAAGGGGTTTGACCCGAGACCCGAAATTTTTGTCCGACTCGTAAAAAAATTGAATGTAACCAAAAATTTTGATACGTCTTCTAAAGTTTTTTTTTTGTAAACCCCCCCCCTCAAAAATTTCTTTTATAAACCCCCTCCAAAAAAATCCTGGATACGGCCCTACCTGCACACAAGAAAGACGGAGCTCCTCTAAAATGGCAAAGACCCATCCCGGAGGGAGTCTCCCAAATTTACCCCCTCTAAAGAAAATTTATTTGATACCCGCTAGGGATCTGACATATACATATCTATGGTAGTAAATGTACTAAAACAAAATTCTATTAATGTACAATGCCCCTAGACGCCAAGCTCCTAGGGCAGTGAGGTACTTGGTAAGAGAGTAATTTGATAAGGGTTCTGACTAAGTAAGTGCCCTTTTAGAATTCCTTCAACCTGATAGGACTTAATAGCTCCTATAAGTGCAAGCAGACAGAAGTTTGAGAGAAGTATATAATAATTTTGTCCAAGGATGAAGGGATGGGCTGGGTAGCCTCAAAAAATAACGCTTTCAGGAAAGCCTTTACGTAAATGAGAATAGGAAGCATAAATTTTTAAAGACTGCCACCCCCTCCCTCCCCCTAATCCGCAGGTATGCAAGTCTTATTATTTTGATCAGGTCAATGCAAGCCGATATTGCCCTGAAGGCTGGTGGGCACCACCCAGAGCTAACCCTTCCAGTTATGAATAAGAAATTCGCCGAGTCAAATTCAAATTCGCTATTTCGTATGCAAAACGCAAAATTATACTCGTAACTGTAGGGAATAAATAACCATAAAACATGTGGAATAATATAAATAAGATATCTGCATATCATTTTATGCAAGCCAATTTCAAATTTACCAGCTTTCTTGAGAAGCGTTAGCAGTAGTTCTGATTCAGCGGCATTGTTACCATTTTGTTGCTTTTCTTTTGCGGTGGCACGTTGAATTCTTCAAAATATTTTATTTTTCACATGAATTTTTCCAAAAAACTAAATCACCGGATCATTTTCGCTTTTATGGCTGTGCTATTTCATATCAGGCTTCCGGTACCACTTTTCCGTAGTTTCTATCATCTATTAAAATTTTAAACCAGTCTCTTGACATAGGTCTACCCTCAAGAGGTACGAGAGGATATTTCCAAGGAGGGGGGGAACTATAAAATATTTTTTGGCAGCATTTTATTTATCCGAGATATATCTTTATGTGTTTTTGGTTTATGTTTCTATAATTTTCGTTTCTGAAATACGGCAATTCAATTCTTTGTTTTATTTCAGTGGCGTAGCCAGGCGGGTAAGTAGGGACGGCTGTTCCCAAGCGAGGCCATGAGGGGTCACCAAATTTAAATTTGGACACAGAAAACCCTAGCTACGCCTCTGTTTTATTCCGGTGAGAAAGACAGCGTGTTACAAAAATATATTATAATATAGAAATGAGTTTAAGGGTATAGAATTTAAGAGGGGAGGGACCCAACCAAAAATTCGTAAGGAGGAAGATCAATCCTCTTCTAAAGTTGAAAGCTATATAAAAATATATAAAATAAAAAAAAAATATATAAAAATATAAAAAATATATAAATATAAAAAATATATAAAAATAAATGACAATAGTAATACAACTGCCTTAGGCCGATCTTTAAGAGGGGGGGGGGGTATAAAACAGAATTGTGTTCAGACTTAGCAAATCTACGGAAACTTCTGTCAGATCTGCCACCCGACGAATTTAAGTAAACTGCTAGTTTTATTAGAAATTTATAATTTACTGCATTTGACACTTGATATATTCCTTTCAAAATGACACAGAACATTCCAATCGGTCTTTTACTATTTTGCTCTGGTTTTATTCAAACAGTTCGCATAGAATTGGCGATATTAGGCAGAACAAAATGCAGCGTTGTCAACGGCAATTGACAATCATCAATTCAAATTTCTAAAAATCAAAGAAAAAGCTCCACATAGTTAGGACAAATTTGTCACCCATAACGAGTTAACAGTTTGAGAAACCAGTTAAAGCTCTTCAAAATGCGCGAAATTTCACATGTATTTATCTGTCAACAGTCTTTTAGCATATTGTATAAAAATCAAGCTTGGTTTTCAATAATTGTAACTTTGAATATTTATAATAATTGTTTATAATAAGATATTGTTAGCAGTAATTCGAATTACCTTATTATTTACATTACATTTTATTCTTAATAAATATCAATAGTGAATACAATTTTTAAACAATTATACGACAAAACATTCGAATCGCGTATGATTTAGCGCGACCGATATAAAGAGGACTTTGACTCGACTAGCTTACCTTTTTCATTATTCCAGTCTTGCGCTTAGAAAAAGTCGTATATCTCCTCAGTTTGTTGTCAATAAATTCCATCTTAATCTTCACACGTCCTTTAGTCTTTTTACCATTTGCAGGGGGTGTCTTTTTTGACGGCGGACCTGATCTGTCCTCGTCCGGGGACAAAGATCCATGGCTTACCCCCAAGTCTAACCCAGTTAGGGGATCTTGAAGATTCATATTTAAGGGCTCCTGTTTTACATTTTCAGAGGTCCGTTTAAGCCCATGATGCACGTTCAAATTCAAACTGTGGCCTAGATTACTGTGGCCAACATGTTGCTGCAGAACTGCGTTCATATAAGAATCTGAGGAGGCGTGATGGCCATAAATATCGGGTTCAAGACCACCATAGTTCATTGTGTAACGAGTCTCTACGGGACTTTGGTTCTGCATAGTTCAAAACAGTTTATGAAACAGGCACTTAAAAAACACAATTTAACACTAAACAAGGAAGACCTGAAAAACAAAAATAATTAGGATCACAGGAACACATTTGAATAAAAACAAAGAGACCGACATTGCCTCTTTAAACCTTTTATTTTTTTCTCCTTTATTTCTCCTTTTTTTGTGTTTTATATTGATTGTCTTTTCTTTCAACTTTTATATTTTTCTCCTCTATATTCTCCTTTTTTCTCTTTTATATTTATTGTCTTCTCTTTCAACCTTTTATAATCTTTCTTCTCCTTTATTTCTTTTTTCTCTCTTATATTTATTGTCCTCTCTTTTAACCTTTTATACATATATTTTCTCCTTTATTTCCCCCTTTTCTCCTTTATATTCTCCTTTTTTTGTCTTTTATATTTATTGTCTTCTTTTTCAACCTTTCATATTTTTTTCTCTTTTATTTCCCCCTTTCAGTGAATTATGCCTGATTTGTTTATTTTATTCCTTTGTACCATTTGGTATTTTCTCACTTTATTTACGTGATCTATATTGTAGATTAGATAGTTAAATATTTTGCACGAATTTAGTCATTGAACAAAGTCATTTATCACAAGAACATAAACATATAAAAATAATTATTAGTAAAATATTAATTATCAATAAGCAAATATGCAAAACATAAATGTCAATAAATATTAATAATTAGTGAAATAATTAAAAGATATAAGCGCAATAATGACTTTTTTTTATTAATTATAAAAATAACTAAATATAAAATAAATGTAAAAAATAATCATATAAACGTGGAAATACATGTAAGAACATGAAAGTATATCATCTGCGGTGAATCAAAAGGCAATAGTATAGGAAAGGATGGAAAGGCTGACTTCTCCCACATATACTTTATTATATAATATATACCATTTATAGCATTTATACCATATCTTACTCCCATATATAGGTATAATATAATAAGTTTATTATAGAATAAGATTTTGCTTCCAATAACTGCGGTAATTAAAAAGACAGTGTGTTACACATTATGGGAGAAATTGCTATGGGGGGGGGGACAAGGATCCAGGATTTTTGTTCGGGGAGGTGGGAAACAATATTTTTTTAAACACACCAAAAATTGTTTTATATGCAGTTTTGTTTGGTTTTTACGAGTTGAATGATAATTAAGAGGGGGGGTCAATCTCAGTATCCCCCCTGGATACGACCTCGAGTGAGGGAGAAGTACTAAGCAAACAAAACTTTGTTTGTACCCCATATATAGGATGTAGTACAAAAATTTTATAATATAATAGTTTTGCTTCAAACAGCTGGTTTAATTCAAAAAGTGATATTTTATTCTTATATAGACTATTATAAAATTTATCGGGAATAAGCTTTTAAATATTATTGACGAACAGTTGTGTATGCACGAACGATATTTCCCTAGCCTTTAAGTAAGACAAAAACAATTAATACATCAAAAAGATTAAACTTTTTCTGAGACCAGTGTTTCGCCGTTGGGAAATGTTTCCGAAGTTATCTGGACTACAAATCTCTGCTGTTAGACTTCTATGTATGATTATACTTACGTATGACTTATGCCATACATAAGTATGATTATACTTATGCATGTCTGAGTTATGTATGATCTCCGGAGTCTTTAGGTTTTAAATTCAAGATTCCACAAACATCATTTCGATGCTTCAGAAAGAACATTTAACTGAGTATTTCGTTTTGGAATGGCTCTATTGGTATTTGGGATCATTGAAGTTAGGTCATTATTAGAGCCATTGCAGAGGGAAACGTCTGGTTAAAGATTGCATGAAAAATGATGTTTGTGTAATTCTAAAACTGTGCCTCAAGACTTTCATTCGCTATTCATATGGTGGCTAGAAATTAACAGGATGTAGGAGAATTGTGAGAGATGCGATCTGTGTACAATGAAACCCCGAATATATTTTCAAACAAGGAAAACAAGTTTACGGAACAATTTGCACTTTATCCAAAAAGTTCCACGCGTAGAAAGGACATTAATTTAAGCAATCATAAGAAAATGACTTAGAGAACTAAACATCCAAGTTTTGATGTTGACATGTGCTAAAAATTCTTTTAGCTGAAATCATATTTAACGTAGGCCTACCGATTATTATTTTTTTTTTTTACTAATATTAGGAATGAAATATCAATGAAATAAATATTACAGGTCCTAAAAAGCGAATAACAAAAGTATCTAAAATCTGAAACAATTAGCCATCATTTTTACAGTCTTCTCTGGGTAAATTTTTACCAAATCATATTATTGATTTACGAATAAAGTGAATATACCACTCGATGCCTTTTATTATGCTCTTTCCAAATATAATAATCATTTTTTGTTGGACATGAATTTTACCCCCACCCCTATATATACCAATTTAGTGTATATATTTGCACATTAGGGGGGGATGGAAGGTTGTGCAAATTTTATTTCTGATGTAAATGGGTGATAATTTTAAACTTTACCCCCCCCTAATGTGCAAATATATACCCTGAATTGGTATAGGCTATAGGGGTGGGGGTAAAATACATTTTCGACAAAAATGATTTTTATAGGCAAATTGGAAAGAGCATAAAAAAGGTACTGAATGGTATATTCACTTTGTTCGTAAGTCAATAATATGATCTGGTAGAAATTTACCTTTTTCAGTCCCTACATAACATTTTAAACTTCGTAAACGGAAATTTTTAAACTTTTATTTTTTATACTCGTCTAGGTATAAAACTAGGAAAATGGTAGATCAAAAAAGGTAGAAAATCTTGACGCAGGGTGATGAGAACAGAAGCACCATCAATGTCGTTAAGGAGCTTGTGGTATTGACTTTGTTTTTACCTCCTATTTTTACCTCTTATTAGATTACTAAAAACGTAGTTTTATTCAGTATGATGACCCTTGCAAAAATATATACCAGAGAAACAAAAGTCCTTGTTAATCAGAAGCCCACGTCAAATAACCCACAAGTAACTATAATGCGAAAGAATGTCATTAATAATTTCTAACATAGTCACAGGAACGAGAAGGGAACAACTGTCCGAGCCCCCCATAAAACCATGATAGGGTGAAGCAGGGCGTAAGAAATTTCACTTTTAGCTTGCTAGTAATGTTAAAATCAATTTGAGGAGCCCTAGCCCCTTCCAAAAATCAAAAACTTTGCCCTCATGATCGTCATATAAATATTTATGTGCGATCCAGTTAATCACCCCACCACTATCTTGACCTCGATTGTCCAAAGGCAACTACCGTTATATGCATTATTTAGCCAGTGCTCAAAACTTGTCTCCCACACTTAATCTGTCTTAATTTTGGGCACCGAGCTATTTGGGTAGTATTCTTAATTTGAGTAGTACCCTTAAACGGTAAACACAAGAATCTACAATTCACTCTTACAACTCATGTCCACAATAGGCAACAATGTCCTTTAAGGTAAATGATATGACATCACCATCTCAATTTAGACATCACTCCATAACTGGTTCAACTAATCAAAAAAATCTAACCTTATTTAGTATTGATATTTAAGCCAAAACCAAAAATTGTACAGTAGTTAAAGTACATCCATACTAAATGTAAACGCACGAGTTCTGGATATAAAATAAGAATATTTTGCTTGATTTTTGAGGAAGGTATTGAGATGCTGCGAGCCTCGCATCTCTCTCCTAGAGGTGTGTCTCAAGTGCGTGCTCCTTGGGGTCTCTTCTTGTCTCTTGCATGCCACAACATGTTGCAAATGTTAAGACAAACAAGAGATCTTTAGCGCTATTTCCTCTTTGGAAATCGTGCGATTTCACGGTTCAAAAAGGTTTTGATATTAACGTTAGTTCTAGTTTTTGCTTAAAAAGTTTATATTTGTTTGCATAACTATCATTCTTAAAAAGATAGGAATTTCATGCCGGAGGGCACCGAATTCCTCCATCCCTGGTAATTACCTGTCATTTAGTAAAGCAATTTTTGAATTAGCCAACCTGACGAGTGAAGCTTAAAAAATAAATTTAGCCACTAGAACCTAAATAAGCCTTGCATTTAAAAAAAATAGGCTTACAAATATTAACTACACAATCAAAGAGATATAGATCAGAACTTTCTAGGGCTCAAATACGCGTTTTAATACCATGAATACCAATGAGGAAAATGATGGGGTGTAGCCGGCCATTTAGGATGGGGAAAAGCGACCAAACTTCTATCAGAACTTAGCTTTACCCCTAATTTTTGGGATTTTTGAGGTATGCAATAAATTTTTACTTAGATACTATCCACAACTGACGCTCTAGCTCCCATGATTAAGAAATCCTAACTTTAGTGGCCATATATTAAAAATGCATGTTTTTTCAGTGTGTACTATACTACATAATCTCAGCCCCCACCGATGATTTTTGTTTGATTCAGGGATTTTACAGGTAACTCGAAAAATTAGTTGATTTTGGAAGAGTTTGTAATGAAATTATTATTAAAAACTTTTTTGCTATTTATTTTTAAATAAATTTTAAGATAAACGTGCGTCCTTTATTCACATAGTTTAGTCTTAATTAAAAATATTGCCTTTTACAGCTTTTATATTTTTTCTTGTATGACAACGAAGGTTACAAGTCACCCATTGACCTTTTTTCGTCAGCTGTTATAAATATTTGTATTCAAGTTCGACCCTAGACAAGTTTTCTTAAACGTTTATAAGCGTTATCTGGAACTTCCCTGTCTGGCGTCAATATTGAGGTTAACATTTAATATTGATGAAATTGGAGATACAAGGATTGTAACTTCAGCTTCACCAGGCTCAGATTCAATTCAAGCTAATAAAAGGATTTTATCAGTAATATTAGCTCTTCTAATGCGACTTTTAAATCAATCTTTTGATTTAGGTGTTTTTGCTAAGTTACTCAGGCCAGGGTAAATGCAGTGTTCAAGTGAAATGTGGTCAAAAGTGAAAAAGTGGTCAAGTGCGGCTTTGAAATGTGGGCGCTTCAGAATTTCAGGAAGAATTTCAGAATTTCAGGAAGAATTTCAGAATTTCAGGAAGATATGCAAGATGTTTTCAAGAGGAACTGTGCGGACAATTTTAGGGAACTTTGCATTTTTTTTTCCAGAAGTAAGACCCCGGATGCGTGTTTATTTGTTTGTTTGTTTTTCCCAAGAGTGATCGTATCAAACCAGTAATCCTAGAAGATCGGGAGAGGGCTCATTTGATCGGAAATCAAATGTTCTAGTGTCCTTTTTAAGTGACCAAAAATATTGGATGGCGGCTAATCCCCTCCCACGCCCCCTTTTTCCCAAATGGTGTCTGATTGAAATTTTAAGACATCCATTTTGTTCAGCATAGTCAAAAGACCTAGTATTAATGTCTTTGAGGATGAATTAACCCCCATAGGCCCGGTGGAAAGGCTCAAAGCTATGAACTTTGCCCATTGTTTGCATAAAGTATTGACTATTGGGAAGCATACAGATATTTTGGGGGGAGGGGGATTTTTCGCAAGGGGGGTGTACATGGAAGGATCTTTTCATGAAACAATTTTTCGTGGGGGAAAGGAGTTTTTCATGAAGGGGAAGCTGGATTTCCCGGTATTATTTAAAAAACGATCAAAAATATAAGTAAAGAAAAACAAGTTTATTCAACTGAAAGTAAGGACCAACATTAAAACTTAAAACGAATATAAATTATTATGTATATCAGGGGGTCGCCTCCTCCTCAATACATTACTTTTGTAAGTTAAAAAAAATTATTATTCTAATTAAACGGCCCTTGTGTTTCAAGAGTCATTCTTAAATAATTTAAACAAAAAGTTAAACTTTAGCTTAAAGATCACGGTATTGAGGAGGGGGCAACCGCTTCATATACGTAATAATTTCTGTTCGTTTTAATGTTACTTCCAGTTTAAAAAAAAAATGTTTAATTATTATTCAATATTATACAAGACATGATAGCGCAGCGGTAGAAACACCTTCCATAAAATTGGTAAGTTAGGTTCGAATCTTGGATATCATGAATTTTCGCCCTAGAAAAGACTGAAGACATTTTAGTCTCAGAAAATACTAAAAAGCTAAGAATAGTAAATACAAAAAAACTCGTATTCGAAATGAAATAAACTGTAGATTCATTTTTTTAGAATATTTTTTCTTCGAGAATCTATAGAAATTAGTGATAACAAGGGAGGCAAAACGGACTGGGGTTACGTAAACTCGTTTTCTTTTTACTCGTTTTATCTTTTAACTCGTTTTCGTCGACTCACCACCTTTTTTTCATTTACGCATTTACAGCTTATATTAACTTGATATAAGCTTTTATTTTATACCCGTCTCCCTCTGTCTTTTTGCCATTAATCGCATGAAGTTCATTTTAGTTCTTTAGCGATTGGGCTGAATTAGAGCTTGTCATAACGTTTTGAAGATATAAATATTATTTTATCTTAATCAGAACTTCATTTTTGATTATAACCACTTTTGTTGCTTAGATGGTAAACATGGGAATATCCACTTAAAATCTCCGTCCAAAAGCATTCCAAGTATTTTAATTACTTCCTTCTTCGATAGTACGGAAACATGAGTGAAACAGAGAGCAACAAAAGTTATTTAAAAGTAATTATTTTATGAAAAATATAAATATAATAATAAAAATTATTTTATCCTATATCTACATTATGTAAATTTCAATCTGTTTTGCATCCCTCTTTTTCGCTTATAATCATAGATTCTCGAGAAAGAAAAGTATTTTAAAACTTTTTAATCCATTTTAAAAACAAGTTTTAAAAAAATATATACATATTCACTAATTTCATCCATATTTAGCAAACAAATTGTACCTCCACAGCTTCAAATCGGGGGTATAAGAAAGAACTTCTGGACGTCATTTTAGAAAGAACTAAAACGGAGTTCCATACAATTACCTAACAGGGTAAAAGTAGCAGCAGCGCCATATCCAGAGGGGGGAGGCTATCTCGTGTGAACCCCACCCCCAAAATTTTCGTCTAACCCGTACAAAAGCAAATAAATTACCCCCCCCCCTCGAACAAAACTCCTGGATACGGCCCTGTGCACTATTTTGTCATGGAAAATACAGTAGTATAGTCGGTACTTGGGTACTATATGGGCCTTTACAAGGAAACCAGTCACGAAAAACGCATTTTTGACAGGTTAATTTAAGAGTCCGTTATAGATTAATGCAATGCATAGAGTGGTTTTCAATGCGTTTACGATATTTTAACTGTAGTTTTTTGGGGTTTAGGGGGAGAAAAAAGTACCTAGGTTAGATTAGGTTACGTATTTAATATATGCTATGCTTTATCCCCCACCCCCCTAATGTGCAAATATATAGCCCAAATATGTTTATAAACTATTATATATTCATCCTATTTTATTGTATTTCATTAGCATTAACCAAATTTGACTTTTTAGAAAGGCCCATATAATGCCCAAGTACCGTCTAGTCTAAAACGGGTGCCAGGTCGTATTGATATTCAGAAGGGTATGGCCCAGGAAAACATTTCAGATCACTATTTACTACTACTACTACTACTAACAATTCATCGCAGCACCAAGCCGCATGAGGCCAACACAGCTACGCACACCCCTCCTCCATCCTAATCTATTCGGAGCCTCCCTCTTTATACCCTCCCAGAAAGTTACTGTTTCCCTTAAATCTTTCTTTATGACATCCTCCCACCCCAACCACGGACTTACTTGATCATTTATAAATAAAATGCAAAAAGCTAAATAAAGACGCAAGTATCTGAGTACTTGAGATTTTGTGATTAGACACAGCCTTGAGAGCGCATTTCCAAGAATATGCATACGTGACTGTTCAAATACTGAAAGTGAGAAAACTTAATTCAAGAAAATTCTTCGCATGAAAACAATCACGCCATTTAGTTTGCCGTATCTGAATGTTGTGTTCTTTCAACTTCCTATTATCCTTTTTTCTACAAGGATATCTGCCATAAAATTTTATCGATGTCAAATATAAACCCGAATTTATATGCAATGTTTACAAAATGTTATCTCTGTGCAGAGATCTTACATCTAGCTTGTTAGTTCAGTTTTTAACAGCTTGTATTAAAATGGAGCGGTGACGAGTTGCAGCCCCAAAAATCTAGTTTTTAGACATAATGTATTCTTCTTAACAAGATCTATTTATTCTCAACCCATTTTCTACTCTGTTGATGCGTTTTCTGTCGGTAAGTTTTCCATGGGTGTAACTTTCCATTTTTGAAATTGCACTCCAAATGTAATTTTCTTCTGTGCGCTTCTCGGGTAGGCCTACAATTTTTCGAAGGGCAAAACTTTCTTGTCATTGTTTAAATATATAAAGATTGTTTGGCAGCATCGCACAGAAGTAACGAAGTAAAATCACGTGTGCTAAGAGACAGCAATAATAAATTTGAACAGAATTGCAAAATGCTTGTGAGATACAACTCGAAACCACACGACGCGAGTAGTAAATGATGACAATTGAGAACCTGTTCCTAGGGTTTATTAAAATAAGTTTCAATAAATGATAAGAGTAAATGATAGCTACTAAAATCATATTTTACGACTTAACGTAGCGCCGATGATTTTTTCTCAGTTGCATCACAGACAAATTTGCAACTTCTCTGTTGAAATTCAAGTAATAAATTGAATACCTTAAATACGAATAAATAAATCAGCAATAAAAGTATTTTAAGTGGGGTTAAACTTATTTGCTAGTCCCTTGAATAAGTTGCCGCAAGGAGGCTTCGTGATAAAGCGACTTAGAAATTTTGTCATGCAGGATGTCACAGAACAGGCTTGGATCAAGGAGGCTACGGACCCATATGCTATCCCATTTGTCGTGATTTTTGCGATTTATCCTATAATTTATTACCTTCACCATTTAATGAATCCCTTTTTTGTGTGTCTGTGGCCTTTTTTGTGCCTTACAGAGAATCCAGAGTTCAGAGAGATTAGAGTTCATTTATTGAACAATAAATTTACACAAAATACACAAAAAGCCAGGAAAACAGGGCAGAAAGTATAAATAAATATAAATTAATCATAGAATAATTTGTAGCCTATATCTCACTAATAACTTTAGGACCACACAGCGCGAGAAACCAGACCACAACACTCAAATGTTCAAAATAATTTAAATCTGACCAGCAGATGCCAACCCCCAACCAATAATCCCATCCTCATAATACAAAAATATAATTATAATAATTAAAATACACCACAGTTATATCAAAATGATAATAATAAAGGTACTTGTGTCAGATCCGGTAAGTACAAGAGAAGTGGAATTTCGTTAATGCTAACGAAATAAAACAAAACAGGATGAAAAATTGGGCTATATATTTGCACATTAGGGGGTGGGGAGTGGGGGTAAGTAGCATATATTAAATACGTAACCTAACCAAACCTAGGTACCTTTTATTTCCCCTACTCCGAAAAACTAAAGTTTAAATATAGTTCCAGGAGTGAGAAACCCTTTGTTTATACAGCATCTAGGCATTGCCCGGTAAAATGCCTATCTGTTCTCGCAATACAATTCTCTTGTACTTACCGGATTCTACACAAGTACCATAATAAATGAAAATCTTGCAATTTACCATTAAACTCTCATTTTTACCCTATAAATTAAATTCTTCTGAAAGAAAATTCAACAACATTTTTTCGAAAGTCCAAAACGAATGACTAACTCGTGCCACAGGTGGGAGCGAATTCCATACTTTTGAACTTGTGGTTACCTGATTACAGTCGGACCGAACACACCGCGTAGAAGGATTTTCTGACAACAGTAGAATTTCCAAGGGCATATGACAAAAAATTTCTAATTTTTAGATCTATGTATCTATATTATAGATATATAGATAATAATTTATATTGAGTATAGTAAACATCAAAAAGTGGATTATTTCCAAATTTTCGAAAATTTAATGTGGGATCCCCTCCAATATGCATGCATGTTGGAGGGGATTCAACATGGAGGGGCTGACATGGAGCTTGTGACAGTAATTTAAGCAACGAATTTAATCTAAAATAAATTGCATCATTCTCTCATCAACGAAGCACTCACTGAGCAAACCAAAGCTAATAAAATGCAAAAGTCCGAACCCCGCTTAAACCTGGTTTTGATCGAGGTTGGACAGCCACCCTCATAAACAGGCTAATTTTTATTCGTCATGTTGTCTAAGTAAAATGCCTAAGCTTCGAAGCTTAAATATTAAGCAAGATACACAGACCGAAGATTTAGAAGAGGCCTGATTAAGAAACATTCGTCTCTTTAATATTTTTGCGGCCCTCTCGTGGGCCTCGCGATTGTGCAGAGCATGGAAAGGTAGACATCCATATTAGCGGACAATAAGGAACATTTGATTGAATCGATGAAGAAAAAAGAAGTTTAAGAATGTGACCAGGAAACAGTGCTTAAGCTTCCAAAGAACACCAAGATTTTTTGCCACCTTCAGCTTGATCATATCATTATCGTTTTTAAATTATTGATTTTCATCTACCAAAATTCCCACGAAAGGTACAAAACCCCAATCAGGTCTAGAGATGAATCCTCGAGAGGTCAAGATTATCTTTTATACCAGGGCAAGATTGAGAGACTGGAAAAAAAATAAGAGGCTTTGATTTGGAAACATTTAATACAAGATGATTCACCTTAAACCACGACACAACACGCTCGAAAAGAAATGTCCGGTTCAGCCGCAGACTAGACTCATCTTAAGTCAAAGTGGTTAGGGGAGTATCATCTGCAAAAGCCACCAGACTATCGTAAAATCCAGACTCGTACCTCGACAGATCCTAATTGGCTTTTTGGCAAAGATGACAGCATACTTGTGGTTTGCAATTTTTAAATGTAAAGAAAAGGTCATTAACATAAATTAAAGACACCATCGGACCCAAAACCGATCCTTGAGGTGCTCCATTTTCAACCTGGTAAATATCATGAAAAGGGTCACTAATAGAGATAACACGTCCCGACATATATGAGACAACCAAGAATGAGCATTTGACCGTACACTAAAGTGAGAAAGTTTTTTAAGAAAAATATGAAGTTTCACACAATCTTCCGAACATCTAAGAACATCGAACATCTAAGAACAAAGCATCCGGAAGTAGACCAGAATCGAGAGCAGAGTAAATAAAACCAACTAAAGAAACACACGCATGCTCAGTAGAATGTTTAGCCCAAAAACTAAACTGAAAATCATGGAAGATATCTTCAGCCTCAAGAAAGCTTAAGAGAGGTGATAACATGGATTTTTCAGTAATTTTGTCAAAAACCGACAGGAAATAAACGGTCATTCCGAAAAGAACTATAACTCTAGCACATTTAAGAGCATCTGGAAACATCCCAGGCTCAAAAGACAAATTTATCAACTTAGTTAACTGGGAGCAAATAGATGGTAAAATCACTATCAATAAATAAAAGAAACCCAAAACGAACAGATATCATAGGCAGCGCAATAGCGCTGCCTAAGTTAAGAGCGATGTGGGCATAATGTATTATTTTTTGGGGGGTTTTAGACCAGGGCACTTCGTATCGGAGGATTTGTTGTAGAAACTTCGAAAAGGGCTCATTCGATTGGAAATTGAAAGGACTAGTGCCCTCTTTAATAGTCGAAAGTGATTAGAGGGCAACTAATCCCCCTCCCAGGCCCACCATTTCCCCAAACACATCCAATCAAAATTTTGAACAGAAATTACAATAAATAGCTGAATCAAAGTCAAAACGAGGGAAAATTAACATGAGTAGGGCTGATAATCCCCATACCTTCTCTAGATTAGAACACAATTTGCGCTTTAGCCTACTGAAAACAAAATACGTTTGAAATGTTTTCACTTTTCTTACTTTGATAAGTAAAAAATTACCAAAACTTAAAGGAATAAATATCAATATATATCAATTAAACTGACAATCCCGGTCATTGGTTTTTTTTCTGTTTTGTTTCAAACAGTTCGTGGTAACGAACTGTAAGTAAGGAGCGACCCGGCTCAATGGCAACCGAAACTGTAGAAAACGGAATTTTGATATCAATAGATACATCAAAAGAATAAGATTTTAATGCTGATTTCAAATATATAAGTTTCATCAAGTTTAGACATACGTATCAAAAGTTACGCGCCTGAGAAAATTTGGCTGATTTTCGAAAAAAGGGGGAAACACCCTCTTAAAAGTCATAGAAACTTAATCAAAATTACACCACCAGATTCAGCATATCAGAGAACCCTACTGTAGAGATTTCAATCTCTTATATTCAATAATGTGGGATTTTGTATTTTTTGCCAAAAGAAAGATCACGGATGTGGGTTTATTTGTTTCTTTGTTTTTTTTTTCCCAGGGGTGATCGTATCGACCCCGTGGTCCTGGAGTATCGTGAGAGGGCTCATTCGAACAGAAATTAAAAGTTCTAGTGCCCCTTTTAAGTGACCATAAGAAATGGAGGGCAACTAGGCCCCCTCCCACGCTCATTTTTCTCCCAAAGTCACTCGATCAAAATTTTGAGATAGCAATTTTGTTCAGTATGGTCGAAAATATGATTACTATGTCTTTTTGGATGATTTAATCCCCCGAAGTCCCTGGGGGGAGGGCTGAAAGTTATGAACTTTACCCAATGTTAACATATAGTATTGGTTATTGGGAAGTATACAGACGTTTTCAGGGGGGGGGGGGGTTCTGGTAGTGGGGGTGGGGGGGGGGGTCGGGGGTTATGTGGGAGGATCTTTCCATGGAGGAAATTTTCATGGGGAAAGGGACATTGGTATGAAGGGGGCGCCGGATTTCCCAGCATTATTGAAAAAAAACGATCAGAAATTACATATAAAAAACAAGTTTTTCAACTGAAAGTAAGGAGCAACATCAAAACTTAAAACGACAGAAAACATTCCGTATAGGATTGGGTTCACCCCCTAGTCAATACCTCGCTCTTTAAGCCAAAGATTATTTAGTACTTTCATAAGAGCTATTTATTCTAATTAACGGCATTTGTGATTATGGGGCCATTTTTAAAGAATTGGAACAAATTCGAACTTTAGCTTAAAGAGAAAGGTATTGACTAGGGGGCGAACCCTCTAATATACGTATTAAAAATATATGAATATAGAAGTACGTTACGTAAGTTAATTCGTAAGTTACGTATATTTATTACTAATAAAAACGTCCGTAAATAAAATTAAACAAGTTTCGAGAAAGCCGTTTAACCAAATGAAAGTAAAATTAATATTCAAATTTTGTTTTAATTATTCATGTACGATGAGCCAAAATCAAAACCTGCATTAATTCAAAAACGTTCAAAAATTAAATATAAAAAAACAAGTTTTTTTAACTGAAAGTAAGGGACGACGTTAAAACTTGACACGAACTGAAATTATTCCATATATGACAGGGGCTGTCCCCTCTGTAACGCCTCGCTCTTTAAGCTAAAGTTTTACTTTAACACAAATCTATTTTTTTAAAACAATGAAAAATTTTTGCGTAAAGAGCGCGGCGTTGAGGAGGGGACAGCCCCTTTCACATACGGAATAATTTCTGTTCGTTTTAAGTTTTAACGTCGTTCCTTACTTTCAGTTAAAAAAACTTGTTTTTTTTTATTTAATTCAGTAAAGCGCAAATTGGGTTCTGGTCTTGAGAAGGTATGGTGGTTATCAGGCCTACTCATATTAATTTTTGCTCGTTTTGAGTTTGATCCGGCTAATTATTGTAATTTCTGTTCAGTTTGAGTTTCATTTATTTATTGATAGGGATTTGGGGTAGGTTTACACTTGGTAGTTTATTTGACTTTATTTTTGCAAAATTCTTGGATTAATGGAGCTCTTCAATTTTCTTTGAAAAATTTGTTTTGTAGATTTTTTTTTTTTAATTAATTACAATAAATAACGGAGTTATACTCAAAACGAGCAAAAACTAAGATGAGTAGGACTGACGACCCCCGTGCCTTCTGAAGACCAGAACATAATTTGTACTTTACTGAAAAGAATCCTTATTTCAAACTAAATGTTTCTATTTCTCATAATATCAAACAAAAGACAATAATACCATTATAACCAAGATTACTGAAAAAAAAAATCAATGATGACTGGTAGTTTAATATACACAGGCTATACTGACATTTATTCCTTAAAGTCTTAATAATTTTGGATTTATCAAAGTTAAAAAAAAGTGAAAATATTTAAAATGTATTTTATTTTCGTTAAACTGCAAATTATGTTCTGGTCTTTAGAAGACAAAGGAGGTGTCAGCCCAACTCATCTTTTTTTCTGCCTGTTTTGATCTTAAGTCGGTTGTTTACTGCAATTTCTGTTCGTTTTTGGGTTTCATTTATTTATTGAGATTTGTAGAAGTTTTATGATTGGAAAATAATTTGCCTTTATTTCTGCTAATTTTCAGCTTAATGTAGATCTTCACTTTTCTTTGAAACACTTATTTTGCAAAAGATATTTTTAAAATTAATTTCTGGTAATTTTTTATTGAAACACTGTATTTCATTGAAAAAAAAATTTTTTTTAATCTTTTCGTATTTTTCTATAAGAATCTATAGCTCGACATACTATAAATATGTTGGAGAAATATTTCAACAATTTTTAATAACATACGCCCTTTTGAAAATCTGGACACACAGTACTATTTAATTTCGTTTTATCTGTCCTCAAGTTTACCTGAAAAATTAAACTTAATACCATTCCCAAAACATTGTATCTATGCTTTTATGACAACCTTTTTGCACTTACACTCTTTTGATTTAGTTCAATAGTAAGAACAGAATAAGTAATGGTAGTAGCCCTGAAAGTGTCAAATTACTATCCCCAGTCGTTCTTGAGATATTGCTAAGACGTCTCATTAGCAACCATCATACACAAAGCACCTTTTGATTTAGTTTTAAAGCAACATAAAGTTTCGTGAAAGTTTCTGTTTTATAACCTATTCTAGGGTATAGGATATACCATATATCCTAGCAGAAGGAACAGTAGCAGCAATAGGAGTAATCCTAGTGATAGCAGTTGTAGTATTAATAGTAAGCAGTAGCAATGGTATTGGCATTGTGCCTTTTTGGTCTAAAGCGACATTCCCTCTTCATGCCCTGATAATTTCAACATAATACTTTAAGAGATGGGCACACGTAGCTGATTTCAGGGACTGATTT
This sequence comes from Artemia sp. Qi Xiang Cuo, assembly GCF_049724085.1. Classification (NCBI taxonomy): domain Eukaryota; kingdom Metazoa; phylum Arthropoda; class Branchiopoda; order Anostraca; family Artemiidae; genus Artemia; species Artemia sp. Qi Xiang Cuo. Next base: position 77,572,690 of record NC_142799.1, on the reverse strand, counting down.
CCAAATCAGCGCCGATTTTAAAAGAAATCGGCGTCGATTTGAGCAGGAAACATTTTCTAGTTTTCGGCACCGATTTACAAAATCAGCACTGATTTTCATCATGATCATCACAAAAAAATAGGGATACAAATAATAGTCAGCCAGAGGTATCTGTGGTGACCCCACTACTGAGCTGAGAACTAAGCTGAGAACAATCAAACAACTATTAACAGACTCCAGTTGACTATTTGTGTCCATGATTTTTTGTTTTGAAAATTTTGCGCAATAAATTTTTCTTTCAACAAATTTTTCTTACCGCTATCGTTTGTCCACTGATGCTAACGTGTACTTGATTTAGTCAACAACCCCCTCAATAGTCCCTGAAAGTTCCACATTAATATCATTAGCCTTAGTAATATAAGTATTAACAGCAGTAGTAGTACTACTACTAATAATAGCAGTAGTATGCACATAATGCATTTTTACTAGCTCAACATGCCCCTCAGCATGGTCTGAAGGTTTCAGTCTAATACTCTAAGTCGTTCTTGATATACTGCGGATACGACCATTTGACAGCCTTCATACATACAGCGCGTTTCGATTTAACATACTCCCCCCACATTTTCTGAAAATGTCTCCTTGATACCATTAGCCTTAATAGTAGTAGTAAAAGTAGCAGGGGTAGTCTACATATAGTAACATTTGATGGTTCAACATCCCCTTAACATGCATTGAAACTTTCAGCTTAATACTCTAAGCTGTTCCTGAGATATAGCTTTTAAAGTCTTTTAATAGCTTGCGTTGACATAGAATGTTTCGATGTGGTTCACTATCCTCTTTAAAAGATCGACATTCCCCTTCAGCAGTACTAGTAGCGGACGTCGTAGCAATAGTTGTAGCAGTACCTGTCGTAGTGTTATTAGTTGCAGTAGTATGCAAATTTTGAATTCGGTCTAGTTCAACATCCTCCTTAATATGTCCAGAAATTTTCAACTTTATACCCTTGACCATTCTTGGGATACTGCTGATAGCCCTTTTGACAATCTCCTTGTATAGAGTGTATTTTTATTTACTTCAACATCCCCCTAAATATTCCCTGAAACTTTAATCTTCCTACCCTTAGCCTCAGAAGCAGTAATCGTGGTAATAGTAGCAGAAGTAGTAGCAGTAGTGGTAGTAGCAATAAACACTGAGTGCCTTTTGGTTTAACGTCCCTCTCAACACGCCCTGAAAGTTTCAACTTAACGCTCTAAGTTATTCCTGAGAAATTTCTCATAAATACTTTTGGCAACCAGAATATACACCGTGTGTTTTGATTTACTTCAACGCCCCCTTAAATGTTCTTAACCCAGTAGAAGTAGTGGCCGTAGCAGTCGTAATAGCAGCACTAGTGGTAACATGCACATAGTGTCCTTTTGTTATTTCAACATGCCCCTAAACATGTCCTTGGTCAATTTATCATTCTCATAATCATTCCCTTAAGGTTCCAAATTAACACCCAAAAACATTCCTAAGTATATCCCCTTTTCGACAGCCTGCAAGCACATGACATGTTTTTGATTTAGTTCAATACTCTCCCTCGACATTCTCTGAAAGCCTCACATGAATGCACTTGGCCTTTTTGAACACCAAAGTTGAAACATTCCCTCTCTCCAAATAACAAATACTATATATAAAAAATGGGCAAATTGCATAACTTACAGCCCTTGTTCTCAGGGCTGTGGGGCATTGACATCCCCAGAGACATAGTTACTGGAATTTTCAATTGTGCTGAACAAATAGCTTTCACATAATATTGATTGGATATTTTCGGAGAATTAATGGATTTGAGAGGGCTTGCCCTCGAATCAGTTTTAACTCCTAAAAAAAGTAATTGAACCTGTAATTTCCAGTCGATTGAGTTCCTTTAAAAGTTTCTATGATAGCGCTGCACTGCCTAGGATATTGCTTATTTGCTCCTTTGAAAACCTGCGTGCATTTAGTTATTTTTTTCTTTTAATTAAAACTCCCCCTGAACGGTCCCGAAAAATTTCGTCTTAATACACTTAGCCTCATTAGTTACAGCGATCGTAGTAGTATTAATAGTAATGCACATAGTGCCTTTTGATCGGTTCACAATCCACCACAACATGCCCAGAAAGTTCCAAATTACTAATGTAAGCCATTCCTGAGATATTGCTGTTACACCCTTTTGATAATCTACACGCTCATAGTTCGTTTTGATTTAGTTCAACATCCGCCGGAACACACCTTGAAAGTTTCATCTTAATACCCTTAGCTTCAGTAGCAACAATAGCAGCAGTAGTCGTAGTCGCATGCTCACAGCACCGTTGGTTATTTTCAACATCCCACTCAACACACGCTGAAAGTTTCAACTTAATACCATAAACCGTTCCTGAGACATATCTTGATAAGTCCTCCTGACGAACTGTATGCGCATAGTGTGTTTTGATTTAGTTTAACACTGTTTCAACATTTCCCGAAATTTCGCCTTAATACCCTTAGCCTAAGTAGTAGTAGTACATGTAGTAATAGTAGTAGTAGGATAAAAATATTGCCCTTTGGTTAGTTTGACACTCCCCGCAACAAGCCCTGCAAGTTTCAACTTTACCCACCGAGCTGTTCCTTAGATATTGCTGATACATCCTTTTGACAATCTCCATGCAGACAATGTGTTGTGATTCAGTCCAACTTCCCCTTCAATATTCCCTGAAAATTTCATCTTCATACCCTTAGCCACAGTTGTAATAATATTCACAGTAGTAGACCTTAGATATTGCTGATACATCCTTTTGACAATCTCCATGCAGACAATGTGTTGTGATTCAGTCCAACTTCCCCTTCAATATTCCCTGAAAATTTCCTCTTCATACCCTTAGCCACAGTTGTAATAGTAGTCACAGTAGTAAACCTAGTAGATAGAGTGCTAGTATTACTAGCTGTTGGACTAGTAGTTAAGATTCACAGGTCAAACATTTCCACCTTTCTCAATAGCAAATGCTATATGTAAACAACCAGCGAATTGGATTCTTTCGGATTCAGGAAATGGGGAAGAAGAGTAAGCTACGGAGTTCAAGTGTGGAGGGACCATTCGAACATCTCCACAGCAGTTCCATTGATAACTCAAATATATAAATATGAGGGGGGAGGAGTTTGGTTATTGGTTTGAAGTGCGCAAGAGATACATAAACTTCTAAACGATTTGATTAGTTAAAGCAGCTGAGTTGGATCCTGGGGAAAGGCAACGAAGACTAAATAAAAATCTACTAGGCATACAAATTAAGGTATAAGCATAAAACTCTACAGGTGGTCCTAATGAAATGGGCGCCAATCATTATTAGAGAAAAAATACTAAATGGGGAGCTTGGAACTGATCAATCTGTTATTAGTGCAGTCCCTTAGTAGGTTGTTAATTGCTATTGTTAAGTTACTAGTACTCCCATCATTTGTATTTTTCAGTTTTGTGCAACAATGGCCTCCAGTTGGCTTGCTCTACAGAAAAAGGTATTTCATTTTTTTTAGGTTATAGGAGCAGAGGAAAGCATTTCGAAGACCATTGTAAGAAAAACCAAGAGAAAGTTTATATGTTGTGACTGAAACCAGTCCGTTCTTGCTCTCGACAATAGATTTTAGCCACCACTGGCAAGTCAAAGCAGCCCTCTAGCTCCCCTCGAACGTCTTTCGATTCAAATAGATTTATTCGACTTAGGTTGAAAGGCCAAAATCTCAAATCTACACCAAACGGCATCTACTATTTTGTTTTTATAGATGACAGGATGATGTTCCATAGAACAGTTAAATAATGCTACAAACTCATCGAACTGTTAACCAGCAATAATCAACCCATCAATGGCATAAAGTGTAGAGTTGGATCAAGAGGAAGGAGGAAAGAATGGGTCAAGTGCCCCGGGTGGCACGCCAAGAAGGTGGCAAAACAAGCTAAAGAGTAAAGAGAAAAAGAACTAATCCAAACTTTTGAGATTATTTAAACTGTAATGCCAAAGTATTTTATATGCGAAAGAACAATTGCACGTTTTAGTAGAGAATGGTCTTTCCCTCCTGTTTTGTTTTAAGGGTTTATTTTTACATTGGAATGACAGGGCAATGTTATGGTTAGGGGTGAGATTTCAACGGTGCTACCCAACTAGTTAGTTAGCCTGAGTAGGATCCGTTGTTAATAATTTTCAGTTTCCCAGAGGGTATCAATTCACTAAAATGCAGGCAAGCAAAGTTTTATTTTGAAGACACAAAAGACTAATTGTCAAAACGAACGGGCGGAGTGCTATTTCTCCTAAACGCAGTACCTAAAGGACGCTATTTTCAGAATCTAACTCCCAATTGATACTCCTGCGAGTTTGCCCATGTTCATCATTAATTCGTCTAATTTTGGGGGTTCTGACAAACCAAACTTTCATCGAATATATTCCAGCATACTTGCCTAATGACATAATGACACTTTCATTTCAGCTTATGTTTTATCAGGTGATTTTCAAAGGTACTTTTCAAAGTCCAGGGACCAATACCCCCCCCCCCATCAGCGCCACTGCATATAGCACTAGTTTATTTAAGTTCCACGAGAGTGTAAAGTTGCTTCTGATTGATGAATAGTTTTTCAGCTGACCAATTATAGACGTTTTAACTTTTTAACATCTGCAATGAGGATTTTTCCACAGCAATCACACACAAAGTAAATCAACTGCCATCTAACATTTTGTTTATACAGATGGCAGGACGGTACTCTGTATAACAGTGTTAAAAATTGCTATGAACTCATTGTACTGTTAATCTGTATAAGCTGGGCATGCTGATTCCTTCTCCTTCCTTCTCTTGTGATCTCGCACCGGCCTGGTGGGAGGTGTCTGTCTTTTCCGTTGCTTCCTTAAAGATTGTGCAATAGTTTTACTTGTTTTAATTTATTTTTTTATTTCCACTTTTACATGGTTCTATATAGATTACTCATCTGAAAAAAACTGGACTGATTTTATTAGTCTTATTAAACATGAATTTAAAAATATGTTTAAATATCTTGATTTTTAAGAAGGCAATATTGCAATATTGTTTCAATGAGAGGGCAAATTTATAACTTTTCAATGACTACTCAAGGAGCTTTTATGTCATTGACTTAACAAAAAGTAAAGTTATTCAGGTGAAAGTAAAGAGCAATATTGAAACTTGAAACGAACGAAACTTATGCCTGGTAGTCTACGCAACAAATATCTATCAAACCAGAGGAAAAATTGACAGCTGATGTTTAACTATTTTTGCAGGACAAAATAAAACTAGCACTTTACGGAAAACGAAAGATACATTAATAAGAACCACTCTCAAAATGGCACCAAAAAATGTCATTTTGGTTACCAAAAGCCACTTTAATTAAGTGCTATCATGGCAAATTTGTATATACGGATTTTAGCTTAAGATTGGGCCTATAACATTCCTTCTATGATCTTCCAGTACCCTACTATAGTGCTGTTTTTTTCAGTAAAGTTCTAGTTGTGCTTTGTCCTGCAAAATTAGGGCAACATCATTAGTTGGTTTCCCCACTAGTCTTATAGATATTGCTTCCATAAGCTATGAAGACTAAGTTTTTGTTTGTTTCAAGTCTCAATTCTGCTCTTTATCTCCACCAGGGAAACTTGTTATTTTTAATTAATTTTGTTATATAAACTTGTTATTTTTAATTAATGACGTAAGGGCCCTTGAATGGTTATAATAGATGTCGCGGCTTGTTTAGCAATATTCTCTTTTCATTAAAAACGAAGGTATATCAACATATTTCATTTTCATTCATGTTTGATGAGACAAGTATCTTTATACATGTGCAACTTTTTCTTCTTTATACATGTGTAACTTGATATGGAATAAAGTAAAAGTTTCCTAGCCTTCTCCACTCTGGGAAAGGCACCAAAAAGGATCCATGACGAGGTCAGAAGAATACAAAAGACTGATATGTGCTTAAATCAATTTGCCGGATTTTTCAGATGTATGTCCGATTTTTATGAAAATAATCGACTTTTACTGCTTTTCTTTCCTTTTCACTATTAAATAAAAAAAACAAATTGTTTCAACTGAAAGTAAGGAGCAACATTAAAACTTAAAACGAATAGAAATTATTACATATATGATGGGGATTGTCCCCTCCTCAACAGTACTTTTAAAAAAGCTTCCTATTGTTCTGTTCTAATTAAACGACCCTTGTGTTTCAGGAGTCATTTTTAAGGAATTGGGACAAAATTTAAACTTTAGCGTTAAGAGCGATGTGTTAAGAAGGGGCAACCCCCCTCATATACGTAATAATTTCTGTTCGTTTTAAGTATTAATGTTGGTCCTTACTTTCAGTGGAAAAAACTTGTGTTTTTCGTATAATCTCTGATGGTTTTTAAAGAATGCCAGGAAATCTGGCCCCATCTCCACGGAGAAATCCCCCTCCCCGCGGAAATATCCTCTAGAAAATTCATCCTGGTGAAAATTTACCCCGGACAATTTCCCTTAACAACTCCACGCGTAAAATTGAGACGGAAAAGAGAAAGCAAGACATATAAAAAGAACTTTGTATATGAAATCTGGCAAATTCCCCCAGTTTATAATTTCCCCTGATAAGTTCACCCCATAGAAACTTCCCTTCCCATGGAAAAACCCCAGCAGATAATTCGTCTCCATCCTCCACACGAAATGTATGCATACTTCCAAATAACAAAGACTATGCGTAAACAATGGGAAAATTTAATAACTTAAGACTTTTCCCCTGGGGTTGTGGGGGGGGGTCATGTTATACACAAAGGTATAGTTATTGGACCTTTCAGCTATGATGAACAAAATGGCTATCGCAAAATTTTGATCGGACGATTTTGGGAAAATAGGGGCGGAGGAGGGGCCCTAGTTGCTCTCCGATATTTTCGGTCGCTTAAAAAGGGCACTAAACTTTTTATTTTCGTTCGAACACATTTGTCTTCAACTTCAGCTGTTTTGGAGAAAAGGCACAAATTTTATTTTTTATTTATTCCATTTATTTGATTTTTTTATTTTTGATCCATTTGTTCTAAATTTATTTATTTTTTTTTATTTCCAGTGGACTTGATAATAAAATTGTTTGTTAAAGTGGGTTTTTTTTTTGGTTGGTGGCAATTTTTTTAATTGATTTTTGCCCTTTACAATTACAAAACGATTTATTAATCTTCATTACAAAACAGACCCTCCCTCTGCTCCAAAGGACCGAATAGCCACATTATTACATGGCTGTAACCATGTAATCCACACAGTAGATTTAATCTTCAACCTAAATCTTAGCCAAAACAGAACTTGAATTGTAGTTTTAAATTTAAAAGTATTTGAAAATTCCCCCTGTGAAAATTCCCACTCCCCTTGCTGAAAACTTTCCCCAAAAACTTCTCTTGTAAAATTTTCCCCACATATAAAATAGGCCTAATGATTGTATTTTGGAATCAAAAGTATCTGAAAAATTAGGTTAGGATTATTTACTTACCCATTGGATATTGTTAGAAAATTAATATCCAGAAAATGTGAAAAGAATCAACTCTCAAGTATTTAAGTTCAGTGGTTTCTAATTTCATTCAGCCCAAAAAGCATTCAAAAGATTAAGAGGGCCTTGTAGGGGGGGGGGTTATACCTAAAACCTTCACAAGAGTATATTCAACAGCTTCTTAGAGTTTCTTGGCAATCAGACGAACAGTATAATAACACATAAAAGACACACAGAGATACATTCAATTTTTATATATACAGATAAAATCCTTATACAATAATACTATTTATTATGCAGATTGGTTGAGTATTCCAGATAAAAAAATTGGCAAATTTAATAAATATTATGAGATATGACATGTTTTGACAGTAAAAACAGCAAAAATGAATGAGTATTTGGAAATTTGATAGTTTAGGAAGTTTAAGAGGCTGAAGAATCTATGCTAGTTGTTTTCAAGAGTATTTTTGATGTTCTATTCTATAGAATACAAAAATAATATCCAACCATACTTAAGTTTTACATAAATTATCCAACTAGTAAGCTAATTGAAGAGTCCTTTTAAGCAAACACAATGCTAGCCATCTATTGAAATAACTGAAATAAAAAAAAAAAAAAAAAATTAGTCCACTAGCCAGATATAATGAAGTATAGGAGCCAAATTAGTGTCTCTAACCAGTGGTGGATCCAGGGGGGCAAGGGGGACGCGCCCCCCTAACACAGTCTAAAGTAGTGTAATTTACTTAATTCATGCAAGTTTGCATTAATAAACTTACTCCTAATGCAAGTTTATTGGATCAACCAATTTGCCCCACCCCCTAAAAAATCCTGGATCCACCACTGTCCCTAACTAGGTGGATAATACTTTCCCTTAACTCTTCGGATATATATTTAACTAGGGAAATAATTAAATTCTTCATGAAAAGTAGTGATAACATCCAATTAGCCAGATTTTTTTTCTCTTTGGCATAGCATGAACATCTAACTAGGGGATAACACTTTGTTCTAGCCCTTGTGATATACATCCAACAAGGCAGATAATTGAATTCTTGGAGCAATTTGGTGATAATATCCAACTAGCCAGATAATTATTTCTGTTCAGCATATGATGAACATCTAACTAGATGGATAACACTTTATTTTAACTCTTCTGGTATATATATATATATGTATGTATTGTCATCTGATTACATTGAGAATTTACTTTTCTGCCTAGTTGAATTTCTATCCATCTATCCATCCAGCTGGTATTTACCAAGTTTTTAAACAGAAAAAACAGCCTCTGATCAGACTTCCTTCCAATAGACGACCAAATGCACGCCCCAAGACAATTCTTACAGATACATTTACTGTTACCCACTGCAATGTACATGGTTTCCAATCCAAGTTGGATCACCTACAGCACATGATGAATGAGGTCTCCCCTTCTGTCATGTGTGTATCCAAGACCAACCTGAATTCTAGTGTCATTGATAGTCAGATCAGTATTCCTGGTTACACTCTGCTAAGGGTGGATCGCAAAAACCCGAGAAGCTCGAAATTTGGTGGAGGTGGTGTTGCTATGTACCTTAAAAATAATATCCCTTTTTTGGCACTTTCGATTCTTAGCGATAAGGAGGTCCTTTGGGTGAAAGTAAACCTACCAAACAAATCGTTTGTTATTGATAAAGTCTATAACCCACCGAAGATGAAAATCACCGAACGTCTGGAAGACTGCTTGAAATTTGTGAAGCAAAAGTTCCCTAAATTGGGTATAATAATCCAAGGAGACTCCAACATTCATCATGGCCACTCGCTGAAAAGGCATACAACCGATGCAGAAGGCGTAGCTCTGCTAGACCTGAGCCTTGCTTACAGCCTAGAACAACTTCTTGAATTTGACACTTACATCAGCCCTCATGGATCATCCAGGCTTGATCTCTTCTTAACTGATCTTTTGGATTCCTTTAGTGTTGAAAGCTATCCTTTTGCCAGTGCAGTTGTTTTTTCTGTTTGCCTTTTGCATGTGGCAGTTATGGCTTGTGAAAATTTCAAAATACCTCCACCTGTAAAGCACAAGTGGATAATCAGACAGTATCAGTGCAAAGACAGGGATGGTCTGCAAAACTTCTTATTGGCAAAGCTGTGGAGTACATTTTTAAAAGAAGCCCCACATAAAGCAGCAGCACTTTACGAAAAAGTGATTACAGAGGCTATTGAGCAATTTGTCTCATCAAAAACAGTAAAAGTCTCATCTCAAGATAAGCCATGGTTCAATGCTGGTCATAGAAAGGCAATCAGGGCCAGAAAGAAGGCTCACAAGAAAATGGCATTCAAATGAATACAACAATGACCAAGCTGCTTTTATCAGCACTTGAAATGAGTCTGTTAAAGCTGTATGTCAAGCTAGAGCTGATTAAATGCAAAAGTTTGTGGAAAACTGAAAATTGCCCCTGCAAAGAAGCAGTGGAGGGTCATCAAAGAAGCCCTACCATCACCATAGGCAGCGCAACAGCGCTGCCTAAGTAAAGAACAATGTAGCCACAATGTATTTTTTTTCCTCCATACCAGGTCACTTCATATCAAAGGAGTTGTCGTAGAAACTTCGAAAAGGGCTCATTCGATTGGAAATTGGAGTGGCCAGTACCCTTTTCAATAGTCAAAAGTGTTTGGAGGGCACCTAGCCCCCCCTGTCCATCATTCCCCCAAACACATCCAATCAAAATTTTGAGATAGCCATTTTGTTCAACATAGTTGATTTCCAGATAAAAATATGTTTTTGAGGAGGACACTCCCCCACAACCCTTGGGGCAAGGGTTTTAAGTTATGCCCTGGGGGCATATAAGGTTTTTAGAGAAGGCGTTGTCGTAGAAACTTCAATAAAGGCTCATTCGATTGGAGATTCAAAGGGCTAGTGCCCTTTTTAATAGGCGAATGTGATTGTAGGGCAACTAGCCCCCCCCCCACGCCAATCATTCCCCCAAACACATCCAATCAAAATCTTGAGATAGTCATTTTGTTCAGCGTAGTTTATTTCCAGATAGAAAATATGTTTTTGAGGAGGAAACTCCCCCACAACCCTCGGGGCAAGGGTTTTAAGTTATGCCCTGAGGGTATATAAGAATAATATTGGCACAATGTATTATTTATTATTTTTTCCTTTAGAGCAAGGCACTTCATATCAAAGAAGGTGTCGTAGAAACTTTGAAAAGGGCTCATTCAATCGGAAATTAGAGTGGCTTGTGCCCTTTTTAATAGTCGAAAGTGATTGGAAGGCAACTAGCACCCCTTCCAAGCCCATCGTTTCCCGAAACACATCCAATCAATATTTTGATATAGCCATTTTGTTAAGCATAGTTTATTTACAGATAGAAATTATGCTTTTGAGGAAGACACTCCCCCACAGCCTTCAGGGCAAGGGTTGTAAGCTATGCCCTGGGGGCATATAAGGTTTTTATAGAAGGTGTTGTCGTAGAAACTTCAAAAAGGGCTCATTTGATTGGAAATTTGAAGGGCTAATACCCTTTTTAATAGTCAAAAGTGATTGGAGGGCAACTGGCCCCCCTCCCACACCCATCATTCCCCCAAACACATCCAATCAAAATTTTGAGATAGCTATTTTGTTCAGCATAGTTGATTTCCAGATAGAAAATATGTTTTTGAGGAGGACACTCCCCCACAACCCTCAAGGTGAGGGTTTTAAGTTATGACCTGGGGGCATCTAAGGTTTTTATAGAAGGTGTTGTCATGGAAACTTCAAAAAGGGCTTATCCGATTGGAGATTCAAAGGGCTAGTGCCCTTTTTAATAGTTGAAAGTGATTAGAGGGAAACTAGCCCCCTTGCCCATCATTCCCCAAAACACATCCAATCAAAATTTTGAGATAGCCATTTTGTTCAGCATAGTTGATTTCCAGATAGAAAATATGTTTTGAGGAGGATACTCCCCCACAATCCTCAGGGCAAGGGTAAGTTATGCCCTGGGGGCATAAAGGGTTTTTATAGAAGGTGTTGTCATTGAAACTTCAAAAAAGGCTCATTCGATTGGAAATTCAAAGGGCTAGTGCCCTTTTTAATAGTCGAAAGTGATTCGAGGGTAAATAGCCCCCCCCCCCACATCCATCATTCCCCCAAACACATCCAATCAAAATTTCGAGATAGCCATTTTGTTCAGCATAGTTTATTTCCATATAGAAAATATGTTTTTGATGAGGAAACCTCCCTACAACCCTTGGGGCAAGGGTTTTAAGTTATACCCTGAGGGCATATAAGAATGATGTTGGCACAATGTATCATTTATTATTTTTTTCCTTTAGAGAAAGGCACTTTGTATCAAAGAAGTTGTCATAGAAACTTTGAAAAGGACTCATTCAATTGGAAATTGGAGTGGCTTGTGTCCTTTTTAATAGTCGAAAGTGTTTTGAATGCAACTAACATCCCTTCCACACCCACCATTTCCTGAAACACATCCAATCAAAATTTTGAGATAGCTATTTTGTTCAGTGTAGTTGATTTCCAGATAGAAATTATCTTTTTGAGGAGGAAACTCCCCCACAGCCCTCAGAGTAAGAGCTGTAAGTTATGTCCTGGGGGCATATAAGGTTTTTATAGAAGGCATTGTTGTAGAAACTTCAAAAAAGGCTCATTCGATTGGAAATTCAAAGGGCTAGTGCCCTTTTTAATAGTCGAAAGTGATTGGAGGGCAATTAACCCTACTCTCACGCCCACCTTTTCCCCAAACACATCCAATCAAAATTTTGAGATAGCCATTTTATTCAATGTAGTTTTAAGCCCTGTAAATTAGGTCTTTGAGGATAACAACCCCCCCACAGCCCTCAGGACAAGGGTTGTAAGTTATGCCCTGGGGGCATATAAAGTTTTAATAGAACGCATTGTTGTAGAAACAAAAAGGGCTCATTCAATTAGAAATTGAAAAGGATAGTGCCCTTTTTAATAGTCAAAAGTTATTGGAAGGCAACTAACACCCCTTCCATGCCCACCATTTCCCCAAACAAATCCAATCAAAATTTTTAGATAGCCATTTTGTACCAGGCAGTTTAAGTTCAGGAAATTATATCTTTGAGAAGGACACTCCCCCACGGTCTTCAGGGCAAGGATTATAAGTTATGCCCTGGGGGCATATAAGTTTTTATTGAAACCTTTGTCATAGAAACTTGAAAAAGGACTAATTTGATTGGAAATTCAAAGCTCTAGTACTCTTTTGAATTGTCGACAGTGATTTGAGGGCAACTAGCCCCCCTTTTTCGCCTACCTTTTACCTAAACACAGCCAATCAGAATTTTTAGATTGCCATTTTATTCAGTGTTTTGGATTTCCAGATAGAAATTATGTTTTTGTGGAGGACTCTCCCCCACAGCCCTCAGGGCAAGGGTTGTAAGTTATGCCCTTGTGGCACATAAGGTTTTTATAGAACACATCATCATAGAAACTTCAAAAAGGGCTCATTTGATTGGAAATTGAAATGGCTGAAAAAATATAAATGTTTTTACTTTTATAACTTTAGTAAATCAAATAATATTAACATTTTGATTACTAAATATCAGTATATGTGTAAACTGACAATGCATATTCATTTGTATTTTTTTCAGTAAAGTGCAAATTATGTTCTGGCCTTGGGAAGGCATAGGGGTTATTAGCCCAACTTAGGTTAATTTCTGCTTGTTTTGAGTTTGACTTGGTTATTTATTGTAATTTCTGTTTGTTTTGGGTTTCATTTATTTATCAATGCTGATTTATGGTAGTTTCACACTTGGTAGATTATTTGATTTTATTTTTGCTCATTTTTTGTTTAAAGTTGTTTACTTTTCTTTGAAAAACTTATTTTGTGAAAAATTTTTTTTAAATTATTCTAAGTCAACATCTTTTTTAATCTAAGTCAACACATTTTTGCATCTGCATCCTCATCAATTCCCTTGCTTCATGTTGAAGGGACAATGAACCAGTCAGGCCAGGAAAAGGCAGATGCTCTTGCACAAGCCTTTTCAAAGGTCTACTAAATTGATGAGGATGGAGTCTCCCCTCCCCCCCTTTCTGCCACAAACAGATGCAAAAATCACCAGCATTAATATAAATATTAGGAAGCTGCTCAGAATGCTAAGCCAGCTGGATGTCACCAAAGCTTCAGGACCTGACAAGATTCCCAATCTCATCTTTAAAAGATGTGTTCCTGAACTTGCTGGTCCTCTTGCCTCTCTCTTTAGAAAATGCTTTGCAGCAGGATTATTCCTGAAAGCCTGGAAAACTGCTCATGTGGTCCCTGTTCCAAAGGCAGAGTCTGACCTTACTAATGTAGGATCATATTGTCCAATAAGTCTGCTGTCCTGCATAGGTAAAGTTTATGAAAGCACACAGTTTATACAGTTTTTGCAGGAAACTGTATTGCAAAAACATGCAATACAGTTTTTGCAGGAAACAGTCTATGTTAGACTGTCTGATTACACAGTATCAAGAGTGGGTTGAGCTCCTTTCTCAGTGTCAAGATATTCACCTTCTCTCCTTTGACATCACAAAAGCCCATGATTGTGTATGGCATGAGTGACTTCTTTGTAAACTGAAAGTCTATGGAATTCATGGTTGACTATTTGACATGGTTGCTGACTTTCTTTGTGAACAATTATTGCAAGTTGTCCTTGATGCTTCATATCAAAAGAACACCCAGTTTTATCAGGAGTAAAACAGGGAAGTATTCTTGGGCCAACTCTTTTCTTGGTGTTCATAAATGGCCTAGGGGACAACCTTGTGAAAAAACCTCACCACTTTGTAGACAACACAACAACAAAAACATCAACCACAAAAGATGAAGATCCTAGTGAACCCCACTAGGAGCTTCAGGCTGACCTGGAGAAAATTGAGGCATGGGCAGATGCAGGGCTTGTAAGTTTTAACACATCAAAAACAAAAGAGCTAATAATTTCTAAGGCATGTAATATGAGGGCACATCCTGATTTTGTCTTCAAAGAAGAGGTAATAATGCAAGTTGATACACTGCACATACTTAGAGTTAATTCCTCTTTGGATCTCTCATGGACTGAGCATCTCAGTAAAATTAGATCCTCTTGCAACAAGAAGTTAGGAGGACTCCTATGATGCAAAAGTGTTCTCCCTCATGATTCAATTTGTGCACCAGACCTGTCATGGAATATGCATGTCCTCTCTATGCTGGTGCACCAAAAAGCCACATCACTCCACTCCAACATATTCAAAATAGAGCAGTGCATGCAACAACCTCTGGCAACACAAAAGCTAAAACCCCACAGCTGATCCAGGAATGTTTCAATGTGGCATCCATGTTGGTTTTCTAAAAGTACTTGTATAACCCTCCATCAGAGGAGCTATCAAAGCTTGTTCCTGATAAAGCAAAGCCCTTGCAATCAACTTGCCAAAGTACAACTTGTCAGGACTACATTGAGCAGGGCACTCCCTGCCAAGAATATCTGAAAACGAGTTTTGCCTGGCAATATCAGTTGACACATGGAATAGATTGCTAGCAGAGGTAACACCAGAAAATCCTTCCCTTGATGCATTCAAGAGAAGGTACAGCAAGTACCTCAGTGTTAGAAATGAGGTAGCTACCAGGACTGGTGGCAAATCATCATCTGTGATGGAGCCATGAAGCCAGTAATAAAATATATATATATATATATATATATATATATATATATATATATATATATATATATATATATATATATATATATATACCAGAAGGGCTAAGACAAAGCATTATTCACCTAGTTAGATATGTGTGCTGGGACCTTAGTTTAATCATTATCCAACTAGGTAATTAAAGGTATAAGATTCTTATGAATAGTTATTATCTGTCTAGCTTGATATTTTACCTTGATATTGAGTTGACATTTCAAGGAAGAGAGGGGGTTTGACCCCCCCCCCCTCCTGGGTAGAGCCTTGATAAAGCATAAGAGCTAACTTGGCCTCTCTAACTAGGTGGATAACACTATCTTAACCCTTGTGATATTTATATTTATCCAACCAGAATTTAATTAGCCTATCTACCTAGTTGGATAATATAAGACAGGCTAGGTTAAAGTATTATGCACCTATTTAAATGTTCATGCTATGTCCAAGTGAAATAATTATCTGGCTAGTAAGATATTATAACTAGGCCTAATTTGCTTAGAAAATTTACTCATCTGCCTAGTTAGATATATATCAAAAGAGCTAAGATAAACCATTATCCATCTAGGAACTGGGATCCATCTAGGAACTAGGAACATTATCACTTTAGGAACTGGACAAGTAGCTTTAGTAGAATTTTACTATTTCATTTTCCTAACCTAGGCTAACCCCTTTCCAAGATAGTCAAAAGTAGCTAAAGTAGAATTTTACCCCTTATAAATTAGGATTCAGCAAAGCTGTGAAGCTGAAAACAATTAGCCCATGTTGTAGCTAGCCTACTTTATTTAAGCAGTAGACCTAGGCCTAGCAAGGTTTCACTTTTATAACACACAGATTTTAAAAGTCACCAAAGATCAGGACTCTCTAGAGGGAGAAGGAGTGGAGGTAGATATTTCAAAATACCTTCCTGGGACATACTTTAGCCTGTAGACTCATCCCTGAAAGTTTCATTTTCTTAACCTAACTCCTTTCCAAGATAGCCAAAAGTAGATTTTTACCCCCTATGTGAATTCCAAAAGTCCCTTTACTAAAAATTTTCCATCAAACTAAATAAATCGGCACGATTTTTGTGTGTAATGAGCCTACTTTAATATTTAATCTAGGCCTACTTGCCTTTTAATTATTTTGTCTACTAAAGAAATGTTCTGCCTGAATAAAATTTAGCCGGTTTTTGAAATTTAAAATTAGATGGCAGCCTAGGCTTAACGAAGATTGTTTTGTTTATTTCTAGACTGATTTTTAATCATTTAACAATAGATAGGGATTTTTCAAAAATTGTATTGTACTTATAAAGGGAGAGTATAGTTTAAGATTAAAAGATACTATATAAAGTGTGGCAAGTTAGTATCATATTTAAAAAGCAAAAATTTATTGAGATTTTCGGGTCTCCCCCGCTTTTATTGAGAAAGGTCGTGTCAAGAGGGGAAGGGGGTAAACTAGAATTCGGAACCTCATAATCATCTTTAATAATGGTGCTCAGTAAAGATACTGTCTATTCCAGAATCGGATTATGAAACTTTCAATGGAAAGATTCTCAGGTTCTGGTGCAATTCAGGTGCTGGTGACAGTATATGGTGACCCTCTCATGGGTCACCATATACTGTCGAACTCCTCTGGCGGATGGAGTTCGTCCGGAATGATGCAGACCTTGTCTGCTGACCACGTGCCTCTGGATATGGGGTCATCCCCTAACCAAACACTCCAATCAGGCTGGCTGCAATCTCATGTGGTGGGTGGAGCCCACTCTGAGGATCTCAGTATCTAGGTTAAAGCTATATTTAATCAGATTGCAGGCCTAGGGTCGGTTGGGCTGGCGACCCTCCACCTGAAAATCAAGTGCTACGCAAAGTGACTACATAGCCTCGGATCCGGACCCCCTTTTAAGATCTCGACCATCGCGTGTCAACGGACATGCTGACGACGTCAGAAAGACTGACAAACTGAACCTTTTAGACCAAAGGGGGCTTCAAATAGCCACCTGGAATGTTTTGACCCTGAATGCACAAAGAACCTACTTTCTCAAGAACTTCGTAAGAATAAAGTGGCGATTGCAGGTCTCACAGAAACCTGTTTTACTGGAAGTGGAGAAGAGCGAATAGGCGATAATCACTCGTTAGTCTGGTCTGGAGGGAGCATGAGAAGAAATGGTGTTGGCCTCGCGCTAAACGGCCTTGCAAGAAAGACCTTACTCTTGCACGAAGCTGTATCAGACAGACTAATGAAGACCCGCTTTGGGCACAAGAATGGCAAGATGACAATTTTCATATGCTATACGCCGACCAACGATTCCGACGACGTAACCAAGGAAGAGTTCTACTCTGCTCTGTCCAGATGTCTGTCAACAGTTTCCCCCCAAGATATTACTGTTCTTCTCGGTGACTTCAATGCTACAGTGCGAGATGATATGGGTGTTTGGCGTGGCACAATTGGACCTGTATCCCCCGACCCACTGAACGATAACGGCCTTCGCCTACTCGAACTGTGCCAATCCCATGAACTTGTGATCGCAAACACCTACTTTCAACGTAAGACTATCCACCAGTACACGTGGTATAGTAACGACGGTCGCACAAAGAAGATGATTGACTACGTCATTATTTCTAAACGCTGGAGATCATCGCTGAAGAACTGCAGAACTTACAGATCAGCAGAGCTCGGAAATGCAGATCACAGGCTTGTGTGTGCTGATGTCCAGCTTCGCCTCCATGCACAGCGATAGGAAAGAAAATCAGTAGCAGCAGATATTGAAAAACTAAAGGAGTCAGATACTCGCGAGAAGTATAGTGTTGAGATATCAAATCGCTTTGAGCTCCTTGGCACACTCAACAGCAGCGAAGACGCCTGGAAGTATTTTAAATTCCAGACCAGCGAAGCAGCACAGCTGGTGCTTGGCAAGTGAAGTTTCCCGAAGAAATCGTGGCTAACTGACGAAAAACTGCAGGTCATAGAGCAATGGCGGAGGGCAAGACTTCTTGGGGATATGGCCACCTATCGAAGGCTCAATGGAGTTCGGAACAGACTTATTCACCGAGACCGAACTCAGTTTGGTGCAAGGAAAGCCGATGAAATCGAACTAGCAGCAAAAAAGAAAGACATGGGTAGCCTGTTCAAGCACCTCTGCGATCTAACAGAAAATAAAACACCAGCATTGGGACCCGTCCTATCCAGGGATGGGACACTTCTCTCTGATGAGGGTTCTTGTCTCGAGCGGTGGAAGGACCACTTCTGCTCACTCCTGAACAGCACTAGCCCGTCTATGCCTCCTACTGATAGTCCCAGCCAACCTGGCAGTCCAAGATCCGAAACAGATGCTCCTCCAGACGAGCCTTTCAGCCTCTCAGAAATTGGAAATGCAGTAAAAAGGCTCAAGAACAACAAAGCTGCCGGTATCTGTGGCCTGAGTTCGGAGCTGCTAAAATATGCAGGTCCTGTTATGCTCCTGTTTCTCCACACCCTGTTCTCTACAATCTGGTAAACCGAGATAATTCCCGGAGATTGGCGGAAGGGTGTCATTATTCCTTTATGGAAGAGGAAAGGCTCTAGAAGTGACTGCTCGAACTACCGTGGAATAACCCTACTGTCTGTCCCGGGAAAAATTCTCTCAATGGTCCTGCTAGATCGATGTCGAAATATCATTCGTAAAATCCGGCGACCGGAGCAAGCTGGTTTCATGTCGGACCGTTCAACCATTGAGCAGATTTTTACGATCCGACAAATCATAGAAAAAGCCACGGAGTTCCGACAAAAAGCTTTTTTTATCTTCGTCGACTTCCGTGCTGCGTTCGACTCAGTGGACCGAGAAGCTCTTTGGCGGATTCTAGAATCGACAGGCCTCCCTGAGAAATACTGCAGACTCTTCAAAGCTCTACACCATGGGACAGAGAGCTGTGTTCAAGTGAACGGCCGGCGCAGCCCGTTCTTCCAAATCACAACAGGAATGCGGCAAGGAAGTGCAGTGGCCCCAAAGCTCTTCACTGTCATCATAGACTGTGTTATGACAAGGACTACCTCACGTCTCAGCTTTGGACTCAAGTTTAGAGATCGTGTCATTACAGATGCTGATTTTGCCGATGACTTGGCCATTCTGGCGGACTCCATGGAGCAGTTGCTGGAAGCGCTTCGAATCCTACGTCTAAAGTCTAAGTAGGACTGCAGATAAACTGGACTAAAACGAAAAATATGGCCATAGACCCATCCTCTCCTGCTGCCAATCCTTCAGTTAGCCTGGATAGCACCACTAGCATCGAAGTTGTCCAAAGGTTCACCTACCTGGGCTCCATAATTTCTTCAGATGACTCGCTTCTTTCTGAACTACAAGCGAGAATATCCAAAGCGTCTTCTGCCATGGGTAGACTGAACCGTCACCTCTGGTGAAAACCAAATACCAGTCGCACAGCAAAGCTGCGGATTTCCAACGCCCTTGTCAGCTCTGTAATGCTCTATGGAGTAGAGACGTGGCAAGCTTCAGGCGCAACCCTCAAGGCAATTGATGTCTTTCAGTCGAAGAGCCAGAGGAGGATCGAAGGTCTACGATGGTTCGACTTCGTCAGCAATGAGAAGCTGCTGCAGCTCACCAAGCAGTCTCGGTTTTCGACCCAAGCAGCCGAGCGAACACTACGATGGTTCGGATACCTACTTCGAATACCTCCGCACATACATGCGAAAACGATCCATGACTTCGACCCTGTCAAAGCCGGTTGGAAGCGACCTCGCGGCCGACCGAAGAAACGATGGTCTGACAACCTGTCTGAGTTCCTGACGATGGCAAATATCAGGTTGAGCGATGTGCAAACGCTTGCCATGGACCGAAGTGGATGGAGGAGGCAGACGTCACTCTCTATGCCGAGCAGCGCCCGACAGGAGACATAAGTCAAAAGCAAGTCAAAAGTCTCATGGCTCGCCGTGACTTCTCACTTAATTTTTTATTCAATTTAATTTATTTATATTTTATTCAAATATTTTTGATTTTTTAATTTTTAAGACCCCACGCCACTCCAAATAAAATGTGTCATTTTTTTTTTGTCCCGAAGAATAATCTCCAAAGTTTTCGAACCAATCGATCACACAGGATCAAACTTTTCCCGATTTCGATTATAAAATTTATCAGTTTGCACAATTTAAGATCCTTGTTCCATGGGACTCTCTTGTTGGACAAATACTTTTTAGTTTTTGGAAAGGCACTCCTGCCTAAAAAAAAATCTTTTAATAATTTTTTGTCTCTCACTGTATATCCTGCCATAGTGTTTTGTGGGGTAATATTACGGTGAACTTTGTCCTTAGTTTTACAAATTTGTTGGTGCTGAATAAAAGAGCTCTGAGCTCTATAATAGGCAGCGCGCTAGCGCTGCCTATGTAAAGAACGATGTGGGCACAATGTGTTGTTTTTTTTTCCATACCCGGGCATTTCGTATTGAAGGAGTCGTCGTAGAAACTTCAAAAATGGTTCACTCGATTGGAAATTGGAGTGACGAGTGCCATTTTTAATAGTCGAAAGTGATTGGTGGGCAACTAGCCCCCCCCCCCCCAACGCCCATCATTCCCCCAAATACGTCCAATCAAAGTTTTGAGATAGCCATTTTGTTCAGCGTAGTTGATTTCCAGATAGAAAATAACTTTTTGTGGAGGACACTCCCCCACAACCCACGGGGCAAGGGTTTTAAGTTATGCCCTGAGGGGATATAAGGTTTTTATAGAAGGTGTTGTCGTAGAAACTTCAAAAAAGGCTCATTCGATTGGAAATTCAAAGGGCTAGTGCCCGTTTTGATAGTCGAAAGTGATTGGAGGGCAACTAGCCCCCCCCCGCGCCCATCATTCTCCCAATACAAATGAATGTGCATTGTCAGTTTAATATACATATACTGATATTTAGTAATCAAAATGTTAATATTATTTGATTTATTAAAGTTATAAAAGAAGAAGCATTTATATTTTTTAGTAAAGTGCAAATTTTGTTGTTTTCTTGAGAATCCATAGGGGTTTCGCTCCCAACTTATGCTAATTTTTTCTCGTTTTAGGTTTGACTTGGTTATTTACTATAATATCTGTTCGTTTTGGGTTTAATTTATTTATCAATGCTGATTTGTGGTAGTTTCACGCTTTGTAGATTATTTGATTTTAGTTTTGCTCATTTTTTGTTTAATGGAGTTGTTTAATTTTCTTTGAAAAACTTATTTTGTGGAAAAAGTTTTTTTTAATTAATATCCAATAACACTAGTTCAGAGCATTGCTGTATTACCTGAACACAGAGGGGAAGGCATGAGAAAATCGGGGAAAGGCTCTTGTTAAAAAAATAGTGGCCTATAGATTAAAAAATGGTGGCCTATAGCTGTACTACCTTAATTCTTGACGCCATCCCTCCACTGAGGAAAATTTTTTTGTCAAAGGAAAACGGTGGGTATTTACATCAGAGACATCCTGGCAGAGGACGACTTGTTTTGCTGTTTTTTGAGTTTAGCCCCCACCCCCTCTTGAATAAAACTCATGAACTTGCATAGCCTAGGAAGAAAACCTAGATTCAGTAATTTAAGCTTCCTTGTACTGTTTCTATACAAATTTGGAGATTTCTCAATTCTAAAGCAAAAATGTATTGAAGACCAGGCATGGCTTCTATCGACAAGATTATTAGAATAATTTGGATTCATGTCAGTAAAATTCTCAAGCGTACGTGCCTGATATACAGTAAAGGTTTTAATATCAATTTTTGCCTAACAATTTCAACCCAAGGAACACATATCTCCTAGTTTTTGCTTGCTTCCATAGTTGATTGACGTCAATGCACACAGTTTTAAGACCATGGGCGTAGGGACGGGGAGGCAGGGAGGGCAGAGGCCCCCCCTAAACTTTCAAATTTATATTAGGTATGGATGAAAAAACAGATGGTTGAGATAACAGTTGATAAAAGATAGATAGTTGAAAAAACTGGAAAAAAACAGAAATTTATTCAATTTAAACAAGAAGCAATCATCCATAATGTCTTGGAAAGATTTAGCTGTAATCCAAGAAGATTAATGCTGAAGCATATTGATGATTTATAATTTTTGGTGATTACTTATTAATAAGGATTTCATAAGTATGATAGAACATTCTGGCAATGTAAGGTTTTGCGAACTGCCAATATAACTTCAGCCCCCCCCCCCCGTCCTTCATCACAGAAGTGGCTGCCTCCTCCCCTAGGCAAGAAGCTACGTACGTCCATGCCGACATAACTTCATCTCCCCCTCCATCACACTATCGACTGCCCCCCCCTGGACAATATGCTGCCTACGCCCATGTTTAAGACCTTACATTTTTACAGAAAGTCCTACATTGACTAGGTCCAAACAGGATCACCATTTTGTTGTTTGTCTTCTTTAAAAATACTGACTATCAAATCTCTTGTTTAATAGACTTTGCTTGAATTTTCAAAGCGCGATAAAAATCGATATTTCAAAGCGTGATGAAATGAAAAGTTGAATTTCAGCCTTTTTTCTTCTTAAAGTGGCTTATTTTAAAAACCTTAAATTTTTACTTGACTTCCTCATAAGCATCCGTTGTGCATCCTTGAAAAGGACTTATATAATAAAAGGCCCGCCTGAGATAGTAAACAATAAGTGCGTTCTCTTTGTGCAAGAAACAGCTGAAAATTGTTTACGCGATAGAAATTCATTTACTTTTTGAAAAAAATTGAACTCACATGCATAATTGTTGCCTTTTTTTTTGTTTGACATGATTTTGCCGCATTTCCCATTTTGAGTTTGTTATTTTGGTATTATTAGAATTTTTTGCATGTGTTAATGGCTCCTAATTCTTTGCATTTGTGAGGGGGGAAAGTATAAAGAATAATTATATATAGCGGGATTATATACGTAATATTAATAATGTCTCTATAATAGCAATTTTATACACAATTCAGTATCATAAGTATTCTTCTATAAAAGTACTCTATAATCTCTATAATTCGAGTAAACCTACTGTGAGCGAATTGATCTGTGTTCACCTTTGGTGCCACACTAATTGGTATTGAAATATACTGATATTAGTGTATTATATAGAATATTTTGGATTTATATTATTGAATCTTTGGAGCATTATTTCAACTAAATTTTTCATTAAGGTTCTTAACTTAGATAAAGATAAGTTGCTTTTACTTTTGTCCTCTCCTTAATAGGAAATGCCTGCATTTCAAGAGTTTGATATCGTGTAAGCTAACTTCAAAAATTATCCTCATTCGCCAGTAAAGATACTAAAAGTGTCCAAGGATAGCAAAGGAAAGCCATCATATTTGGTGTTTTGCTATGGGACACATGACAAATACAGACTTGTTGAAGCCAACTTGGCAGAATATAATCCAAGCTTTAGCCGAACTTCAACAAAACAGACTGCAGGTGTAAAGGCTGCATTTGAGGAATTGAAAAATTTGCCCGATAATTATAAATACCTTTACAAGAAACATAATGAATAAACAATTAAGGACTATAATACAGGATAATGTGCTTTGTTGATGGATAAAGTAACTTCTACAGAACTTGACCTAAAGAAACTTAAGCGACAATTAATGCAAAATATAACTAAAAAGGTTAATAAAAGATTTTTGGATGCTGATTCTTTCTGCCAATCATCCCACGACATTATTTGTCAAATATATGACGCGATTACTCTTGATTATGAACCAAAATTTGAAAAAATTGAACAATCGCTGAAAACTCTTCGCAACCAAATTATAAATCAAGAAGAGAAAATCATGAAAATTGAGATGAAACTAGATTCATTTGAACAAGAAGTGCTGCTTGATTCGCTAATTTTGCATGGTGTTAAGCAACAGTCCGGATCTGACCTCCAATCAACAATCCTGCAAGTTTTCGTAACCTAAATGAACCTGACTGAAATAAATGTTGCCCAAATTTGGACTATCCACAGATTCAAAATATCTCCTGCTTTAACCAATGCCTCCCTAAATGACAAAGCCCCTCCTGTTTTAGTTAAATTCGTGAATAGTGATATAACGAAGAAAGTCTTCAAAGCAAAAGCCAGGTTAGCTTCAACTGAATTTTCCTATCGGAAGCATTGACAAAGAGGCGACGTGAAATCCTATATTCCGCTAAGGAAAAATTTGGACATTGAAATGTTTGGACTGATCGTGGTCAAGTTTTGGCAAGGCCAAACGCTGAAAGTGTCACTAGAAAAATTCATAATTTAGCCGATTGTGTCTAAAAATAAGTTTTTTTGTGTGTGTTTTTTTTAGACATGTTTAGTATCTTGCCATTCATATATTCAGCGTATTTTATTTATCTTTTGCTTATTTTTTTTCTTTGTGCGTATCTGTCTAATGATTTACTTTCGTTCCAATTAACTTCAATGAAATTTATGGATTTCAATAATTATTATTTTTTGTTACATGCCTGTTCCCACAAGTCATTGCGTCAGTTTTGGATTTTAATCCTTTGTTATCTTGAAAATTATTTTACTTGTTTTGGTCTCATGGGTACATTAATGCAGTGGAGCTTTAGCGTTATATATATTTTTTTTTTTTTTATTTCAGGAATTGAGTAGTATGATTAATGATTTAAGAAAGTTACTAAATTTGTCTGATATTATTATTATTAATTTGTTCAATAATATAAAATGTATATGCATCTTACTTATTGGTATGATTATTGTGATTTTATTTATTTATTTATATTTATTTTTGTTGTTATTTATAGCCTCTTGGTTAATTTTTTTATTTATTTTATTTGTGTGTGTTGCGGCGCAGGTTTGATACACAGTCTCCTTAAGTTTTATGTTTTAAGTTAAGTTCTGGGGATGTTTATTCCCTTGATGGGTGTTTACTTCAATTACAAAGAAACCCCTTAGATGTTTTGAGTATTATTAATAATTCCATTGGTCAAATTAAAAGAAATTCCCTAAATACTTCCCAATCAATTAATAGTAAGTATGTTTCTGATTTAAAGTGGGCTACTAGACGAGATGATCATTTTTCGGTCCTTCAACTCAATACTCAGGGTCTATGCTCATCGATTGATCAGTTGAGGCAGATGGTTTTTGATGGGCGAACCGATATTATCGGATTGTATTAGAATTTTCTTAATTCTTGGAATGAAATACTTTTAAATATACCCGGTAACGAAATGGAGATACTAAATCACAGAAGGATGACAAAGGGTGGATTAGCAATGCATATTTAGGATGCTTTTCCGTATAATGTTAAAAGTAATCTGTCAAGGAATGACGAAGGGGTTTTTGAATCCAAGTTTATTGAAGTTAAATTAAAAATAAGGTATTGATAATTGGTATTGTTTATAAATCTCCCAGTGGATTCATCCCTCTTTTCTTCAGGTCCTTAATGAGGTCTTGGATTTAATAGGCACACGTCCATGTGAACTTGTAATAATGGGAGACTTTAACTTAAATCTAATTGACATGGCTTCCTCTACTACGATGGATTTTCTCTCAGATATGGTCACTGCTGGGGTTCTACCAACAACTTGTATTCCAACACGTGTAACTGATACGTCAACCTCTTTAATTGATAATATTTTTTCGTCTCTTAATTTGGTTCGGAATTCTGTTGTTGTGAGTGATATTTCAGACCATTTTCCTGTATTTTCCAGTTTTATCCCTGAAAAAACATTGAATAGGGACACTCCAGCATCTGCTTCAGCTTCTTTTAGGTTTGGTTTGAATGAATTGATCCGCCTTAGATCCCATTTAGCTGAGAAGACATGGAATAGTTTTGGTGATGATAAAGATTTTTATTCAAAGTTTGATGCCTTTTATGAGTCAGTAAAGGAGTCTATTTTTGACATATGTGCTTTGTCCTCCTCTACTTCAAGGTCAAAAAGATCTATTCCTCTTAACCCATGGATGACCCCTGGTCTTCTAAAGAGTTGGAGAAGAAAAAATAATCTCTGGAAAGCTTTTAAGTCAGCAAAGCCATTTTTGAATGCTGCCCGTCTTCAGCAATTCAAACTCTACAGGAATGTTTTCAATTCTTTATGCCGGAAGGCTAAATTCCTTTATTATTCCAATAAACTCTCGGATTGTGGGAAAGATATTCGAAAAACTTGGCAAGTGATCGATTCCGTCCTCAAACGTTCTTCTCCGGCTCCTTCTATCCCTCCAAGTCTTGTAGTTGGTGATGTGGTTGTTGAGGGTATTCCATCTGTTCAAGAAGCATTTACATCATATTTTGCCAATATTGGAAAAACCACTGCTTCTTCAGTCAGGTCTTCACAGTCACAACCAGATTACAAATCTTATCTCGGTCCGCCTTGTCTCAAATTGAGGGTGTTATATCCGGCTTCTGATGTTGAAGTAGCCAGGATTGTAAATAGCTTGAAGGGTTCTTCGTCGTCTGGCCCTGACTGTATTCAAGCTATGGTAGTTAAATTAATTTTTTTTTCAATTATTTCTTCATTGACAAAGCTTATAAATCTTTCTTTGAAAATATGATTTTCCTCAGTTGTCTTAAGCAAGTGAGAGTAATGATTTTATATAAAAGGGGATCAAAAAGTGACCCAGCCAACTATCGTTCTATATCTTTTCTGTCTGTTTTAGCAAAATTTTTGAAAAGACCATGCTTTCCCGTCTACTTGCTTTTCTAGAGGCTAAGAGATTTTTTCATGATTTTCAGTTTGGCTTCGGAGCGAAACATTCTACGGAGCATGCGTGTGGAACTCTTTTGACTTTTCTCCACACCGCGCTTGACTCTGGTTTGAGTCCTGTAGCTATATTCCTAGATGTCCGTAAGGCTTTTGACTCTTTAACTCATGAGATTCTGCTGTATAAGCTATCACACAATGGTGTAAGAGGACAGGCTCATACTTGGTTTGATTCCTATTTGTGAGGTAAAACTATCTCCGTAGACTCCCTTTCCCATTTTTCGTCTGAAGTTGAGTATGGTGCTCCTCAAGATTCTGTTCTTGGACCTTTTCTGTTTTTGATATATGTTAATGACCTTATAGTTGCGGTTATGAATCAAAAACCTACAGTTTGCTGTCGCCTATGTCATCCTGAATCTTTCAATGCTAAAAAAAATCCATCGTTTTCGCAGGATGTGGACACTCTCGTTGCTTGTGCTGATGACAGTACCATTGGTACTGTAGTGGGAACTGAGTCTGAGATGCTTCCCAAATTATTTTACCTTTTTGAGAGAGTCGTTTTTTGGTTTGATGCAAATTGCCTTGCCCTAAATGTTGCTAAGTCAAGTTTTTTAATTTTTTCCCGTATTTCTCTGGCGTGCCCTGACTTATCTAAAATCCAGCTTTCAAGGGGCTCTCTCAGTAGACATAAGGAATGATATGTCTGATTTCTCGTTATTCTTCTCGATGAAAACCTTTCATTCAAGCATCATATTGGACTAATTCATATGAAGATCTCAAGGAGTCTTGGAATTTTGAGGAAGCTAAAACACATTTTTCCTGGATCAGTTTTAAAAATTATGTTCCATTGCTTAGTTCAGTCCTACATCTCTTATTGCCCTACAATATGGATGTCAACTTTCTCTTCTTTTTTGAAACCACTTTCTAAGTTATATTTTAAGGCAAGAAGGCTTATACAGGAAACAAATTGTTCTACAACTAACCCAACTAGCCTATTACTTGATTTGCAGTCTCTCTACATTCTTTCGTGCGCGTCTTTCACTTTTCATCAAATTCATGGTGATGTTCCCACAGCCCTTCAAACTACTCCTTCTTTCGTCACTGATAGGTCTTCGCATCATCTTCGCAATCCAAGGAATATTAATATTCTATATACTCCATCGGTGAGGTCTGACTTTAATCCATTAACTGCTTGTCTTATCGTTTTGAATACCCTACTGAGTCAGCTAAAGAATGTTACTCGTTTGGTACTTTCAAAATAATCTTAAGAAATTTTATATAATGTCTTGATTTTTCATGTTTAAATATATTTTTTTTAATTTTTATTATTATTATTTGGGGGTGGGGGGTGATACTAGCCTGGGTTGGAAACATTTGTTGCGAGGGGTTTTGAGTTTGTATGATATTTTTTTTTATGGTTTGGTTTCAAATATATATATGGAATTTGGTTTATTTTATTGGATTGTCCTACATCCTTTTTTTTGGGGGGGGGAGGGGGGGGGTCATAAAATCACTTTTTGTTTGGGTCTTTAATTATTTTTTTTTTTTTTTTTTATTTTTTTTTTTGTGTGTTTGTGGTTTTGTTTTTTTGTGTGTGTTTTTGTGTGTTTGTGTGTGTGTTTGTGTTTTTTTTTGTTTTTTTGTTGGTTTTTTTTCTTTTGTGTGTGTGTGCGTGTGTGTGTGTGTGTGTGTGTTTGTGTGTGTGTTTGTTTGTGTGTGTTCGTATGTATGTGTGTGTGTGTCTGTGTGTGTGTGTGTGTGTGTGTGTGTGTGTGTGTGTGTGTGTGTGTGTGTGTGTGCATGTTGAGTCTTTGAAAGGTTGAAATGCAATGCATTATATTGAAAATACT
Source organism: Artemia sp. Qi Xiang Cuo (assembly GCF_049724085.1). Lineage (NCBI taxonomy): Eukaryota > Metazoa > Arthropoda > Branchiopoda > Anostraca > Artemiidae > Artemia > Artemia sp. Qi Xiang Cuo. The sequence goes on along the minus strand of NC_142799.1, from coordinate 77,544,169 downwards.
TGTATTTATTTCATTTTTGTTTCTCCCCTGTTTTTTTCCTGGCCATAGAGCCTTACGGGGGAGTTTATATTGAAGTGTATTTTGTTGTGTTTATTAATTGAATAAATTGATTGATTGATTGAATCATTCTTCTTCTACAAAAGTATTTTATGAGAAATTATTCTTCTGTAAAAGCTCTATTTTTGCAGGTTATGCTTCCTCCTGTCTGTCCCTTATCAAATCGTCCTCCCCCAGTTGGAACTCATCCTGGACACCATCGGCGAAAAGATCGGGAAGGAGTTTCTCTTTTAAGCTCGGACTCGGGAGTGGTTGACCATAATGACTCGCATATGACAAAATCCAGGCCGGTTCCAGATTATAATGATATGCAAAGAAGTTTGCCTGTTGATTCTTATTGTAAGTCTCTCGCTTTTTTCTTTTTTGCTGCTACTACTGTTTTAACTACTTCTTCCGTGAACAGCATGAACAGCGTGAACAGCATGAACAGCGGTCGATTCAATCTTGATTCAAAAGAAATTTGTTGTTTTACTACTTTTGTTTTGCTAGAGATAGCGATTATATAAGCTAAAAAAGTTTTTTTTTTATGTAAAAGCTTTTGACGTTTTTACTACAACATTTTAGTTTTAAATTGCTATTGTATATTATCAGATTAACTACCCTTTTTTATACGGAGGTCGGGGTGGCCATCTGGTGACAAAAAAATCACAATATATTCTAATGATTTTCTAGTTGATTTAGGGATTTTCTTCAATAATCTAGTGATCTATGTGCAAATTTAGTAGTTGCAGCCCTGCAGTGAGGTGCTATAGCTGGTATCGCACTCTGGGTCCTTTATTACTAAACTGAGATCAAACCTACTCCGCCACCACAGGTCTTTTGATTACTTTTTTAATTGATGTTTCTTTAAATATGTCTAGAAATTTAATATTCTAGATTTTTTAATTACTCGAGGTTGGCTTCGGAATGTTAAAATGGATTTTCGAGAACAACGAAATTTCAAAGTTGTTTTTATTAACATTACTAATTTTTTAGTCTGTCTGTATAGTTAATTTCATTGTGGTATACTTGTGCTGAAATTATCACTTTTCTCAATGTTTTAATTATTTTGTAATGGCTCGTGTGTCATTTTTGCATATGACGTAGGTTAAAAATAAGTATTAATTTTCGTAGTAAATTTAACAATTTTTACACTAATGTACTTATTTCAAGAATTTTTAATTATATATTAAATTCCTACTTAAAAATTTATTTCTTAATTCTAATTATTTTTGACGTTGAGGGGGGGGGGTAAATCTATAAGCGTCTAAAAATTTAATAGGGAATAAAAGCTTTTTTTCGTTAGAGGGCATTTGGGACTAGATTTCGAATTTCCTGACAATAACGTATTTTAGGATCGGTAAAATTAGATTCAAACTAGATTAGGTACCTGAAATCCTAATTAAATCTAATTAAAATTAGAAATCTAATTAAAATTAGATTAGGTTCCTGAAATCCAGTGGGATAAAAGCCTGGAGTTGGGGCTATTGAGAAGGAAACATGTTAAGAAAACTATTCTTACGTCGTAATATGCAGAAAAATTGTAGTTAACAAAGTTTGAATGTGACTCCACTATACTTCCCCCCCGCCCTAATGTATAGCCCAAATTATATACTCTTCATGTATTTTGCCATATATCACTCTTGTTTCAACCCGTGTACCAGTTAATCAAATCATTGATGAGGAAATCAAAAAAAAACATGGGAAATATTCAATTTGGGTTATGTATTTGTACATTAGCGGGGGGGGGGCAAAACTAGGCTTATACCTCCGGTAGTTGCGGAAATGATGGTATTGAATCCCGTAAATGCATGCCCATATATACTTGCTGTCTCTTTGGTTTTGCTTGTCATGTAAGCTCATGGTTCGTTTACACACTGCGGAAATTCATGCGGATTTAGCAATCTATGCGGAAATTCCGTCCGTTTTCGTGCTAGAAAAAATCTCTAGCTTTTCGCAACGTTTTGGTCAAATCAGGACGGAATCTTGGCAAAATTTTTAAATGAATAAAATCATGAGTATGGATTATCAAAAACTACACGACCTTATAACTTTGGTTCAAGGCTACTCGAGCTTCTATGATCCTGCGCACCCAGGCTATAAGAAAACTAAGAAAAATGGTGTCATTTGGCTCTCTATTGCTCAGCAGCTTTCAGAAGAGGGTAAGAACATAGGTCATGCTGTTGCGATAATTTAAAATCTTTGCCGCGTTATTTTCATCTTTGCCGCGTTAACGCAGCGTTATTTTAGCCATAGTTCGAACAGAAACAGACGGATTTCCGCAGGAATTTCCACAGTGTGTAAACGAACCATCAGAGCAGTGTTCCCAAACAGAGTTGACGTTTTACAACGAAAAATAATTCCTCCGAGCATCACAGTCACTGAAGTGCAACGCCAGTATTCAATGGAGGTCACTGAAAAAATAGCTGGAGAAATGCATTGCCCAAAATCAAACTAAGTTATGCGTTACATGTATCAATTGGTGACGTCTGTGATATCGCTAGATATCTTTTTTCTTTGTTTCAAATGCTATTTCCCCTTTTATTTTCCATAGAGCCACTTATCTTGAAACTAGAATCGCTCAAAACTTGTTTATTGCATGGGTTGAGTGGTACTTTTGGGTGGTTTTAAGGCCCTGAACTTTTTGCTAATCCGACATGAAACGCTTTTGTATTGAATGGTCATGAATAGCCTTTTCCCTTTAATCTATCAAACAGTTCGTGGTAACGAACTGTAAGTAAGGAGCGAAACTCTAAAAAAAGGAATTTTGATAGCAATAGATATATCACAAGAATCGGGTTTTTATGCTGATATATAAATTATAATATTATATTATAATATAATAAATTATAATATGCTGATATATAAATATATAAATTTTATTAAGTGTAGTCTTACCTATCAAAAAATTTGTTTCCTAATTTTTGAAAAACGGGGGAAACACCCCTTAAAAATTAAGGGATATTGACGAAAATCATACCATGATATTCAGCATATCATAGAACCCTACTGTATAGGTTTCAAGCTCCTATCTGCAAAAGTGTCGAATTTTGTATTTTCTGAAGTGTTTTTTTTTCAGGGGTGATTGTATTGACCCAGTGGTCCTAGAATATTTAGAGAGGGCTCAAAATTCGAGTGATCTTTTTAAGTAACCAAAATAATTGAATGGCAACTAGTCCCCCTCCCACCCTCTTTTTCCCAAAATCGTCCGATCAAAATTTTGAAATAGCCATTTGGTTCATCATAGTTGAAAGACCCAATAACTATGCCTTTGAGTATAACATGACCCTCCTACCTCCCCAGAGAAAAGGTCTTTAAGTTATAAAATTTGCCCATTGTTTACGCATAGTATTTGTTATTGGGATGCTTGCATACATTTTGAAGTGGGATGGCAAATTTTCTGCTGGGGGTATTTCCACGAGGGGAATTTTCCATGAGGAGGGAAGTTTTCATGGAGTGAACTTGAGTAGAGACCTATATTCCGTTTCTAAGGGAGCTATAGGAAAACATTTCTACGGGATTATGTTCCTTACCATGCTATTTGCTTGATGCTCTACACCTTTTCAAAGAGAGTGAGTAGCCCCTCGCACCTATGTTCCACGACCTCCATAGGAATTACTGTGCTATTCTATGGATGTTCTACACCTTTTCAAAGAGAGTGAGTAACCCCTCGCAATGTCGTACGGATTTGCATGGACCTATACACCTTTCAAAGAGAGTGAGTATCGAGTAAGTAGCTTGAACGAACTTTATCTGGGTCATCCACTAGGGCATCCTTGAGGTTGAACGAACCTTATATAGATCATTCTCTATTGAGGTTCCATTTTGCGTACAGCACTAGGAACCACTGAAGCGTATCAAGTTGAATGAACTTTATCAAGGTCATCTCCTATGGCACTCTTGAGGTCGAACGACGTTTATTAGGAAATACTTTGCAGAGACGTATAGGAGATACTTTGCAGAGAAGTATAGGAAATACTTTGCAGGGATGTATAGGAAATACATTGCAGAAACGTATGGGAAATACTTTGCAGACACGTATAGGAAATACTTTGCTTGTCTTATGTTCCTTGCCGTGCTATTTGCTTGCCTTATGTTCCTTGGCACCTTTCCAAGGTAGGTCAAGGCTATCCCCTTGGGTACTCTTGGGGTTGAACGAACTTTATCTAGGTTATTCTCTATTATACTTCTATGGGACGTATAGGAACCACTGAAGCGTATCAAGTTGAATGAAGTTTATCTAGGTCATCTCCTAGGGCCTCTACACCTTTTAAAGAGAGTGAGTATCCCCTCCCGATGTCATATGGATTTGAGGGGACAAATAGGAACCACTGAAGCGTATCAAGTTGAACGAACTTAATCTAGGTCATCCCCTAGGGCTTGCTTGGGGTTGAACGACCTTTATCTAGGTCATTCTCTATTATACTTTGCACACACGTATAGGAACCTCTGAAGCGTATCAAGTTGAATGAACTTAACCTAGGTCGTTCTCTATTGAAGTTCCATTTCTATAGAGGCCATAGGAACCTCTGAAGCGTATCAAGTTGAATGAACTTTATCTAGGTTGTTCTCTATTGAAGTTCCATTTCTATAGAGGCCATAGGATCCACTGAAGCGTATCAAGTTGAATGAACTTTATCTAGGTTATTCTCTATTGAGGTTCCACTTTGCGTACGGCCATAGGAACCCCTGAAGCGTATAAAGTTGAATGAACTTTATCTAGGTCATCCCCTAGGGCACCCTTGAGTTGAACAAACAGATTTCTTTGGCCTTGAGTATGGATATAAATTGCTTCAAATTACAATTCTGTATAGTTTGAAAAGCTAACTTCAAGGATGTACGGTGGTTTTGAGATTCATTGGCTTGAAGAAGTCATCTTGTGGGGTGATTTTTGAATGTGCGTTTTTTTTTTCTTACTACAGATCGTAGAGAAGTCTCTTGTTATCACTGGCATATCAACTACAATATGTATGCTTACAATAGAGACATGTGGCGCAATACATTATGCGTTATAAACAAACTAGGTTTATATGATAGGGTGATGCCCACATTCTATGATGGAGGGAAGGATCTATCCATGGTACAAGAGGAAGTTAGAGAAATATGTATTTTTTTTGGTGTAACATCACTATACACGAAAGGGAATGTACCCACTGATAAAATTTTAATCTACAAATGCAAATCTGATATACCAATATTCAACTTGGAAGATTTTAATTGTGAGGTATTTCCGAATAAAATACACAAACCAGAGGACGAGGTTCGATCTTTTAGCAGATGGGTGCCGATAAATATTTCTTCTCGGAGTATATGTCTAAGATATCCCAGGAAGAAGAAGAACAACAAAATCCGTGATATAGATTGGGATCACACCAAGTGGATGATGAAAGATGAATTTTTATAATACCCATCACCCCTCCCCATGACTATCCAACGGTCTTTTTAAAGACCATTAAATCTATAAACACTTCGTAACAATGGTCATATGAATCTTTTCTGTGCAATGATAGAAAACAAAACATCGCATCGTACTTGTCTGAAATAGTTTTTTTTTTTTTTTTTTTTTTTTTTTTTTTTTTTTTTTTTTTTTGACTGAAATTTTTTATGCACTGAAATTATTCCACTTAGATTTTCTTTGGATTTTTTTACTTTTTAACATGGTATTTTTTTCAAGTTTTTTGACGTCTGTTAGAATGAGATGAAACATACTTAAAGCATAAAAAATTCACATTTAATTAGAATAAGCGAACACCCGACAAGACACACAGGCAAAAAGAGTGAGAGAGACACAAACTCATACAAATACGTAGATTCAGACACACAAACCGAGAAATATATGCATTGGAATAAGCAAACACCCGCTCAGACAGAAAGGCAACAAATAGTGATAGAGATAAAAACACATACAACTACGTAGATTCAGACACAAAAACCGAGAAAGACATGCATTGGAATACACAAACATCCACCCAGACACACAGGCAAAAAGAGTGAGAGCGACAAAAACACATACGAATACGTAGATTCACAAACACACAAACCGAGAAAGAAATGCATTGGAATAAGCAAACACCCACCCAGAGACACAGGCAAAAAGAGTGAGAGAGACAAAAACCCATACAAATACGTATATTCAGACATACAAACCGAGAAAGACATGTATTGGAATAAACAAACACCCGCCCAGACACACAGGCAAAAAGAGTGAGAGAGAGAAAAACACATACAAATATGTAGATTCAGACACACAAACCGAGAAAGACATGCATTGGAATACACAAACATCCGCCCAGACACACAGGCAAAAAGAGTGAGAGCGACAAAAACACATACGAATACGTAGATTCACAAACACACAAACCGAGAAAGATATGCATTGGAATATGCAAACACCCGCCCAGACACACAGGCAAAGCGATTGATAGAGACGAAAACACACAGAAACACATACATTTAGACATACAGACTGACTAAGACATGGACTGCGACAAGCAAACACCCACCTAGACACACAGGCACAAAGAGTGAGAGAGAGAAAAACACACACAAATATGTAGATTCAGACACACAAACCGAGAAAGACATGCATTGGAATACGCAAACATCCGCCCAGACACACAGGCAAAAAGAGTGAGAGCGACAAAAACACATACGAATACGTAGATTCACAAACACACAAACCGAGAAAGATATGCATTGGAATAAGCAAACACCCGCCCAGACACACAGGCAAAACGAGTGAGAGAGACAAAAACCCATACAAATACGTAGATTCAGACATACAAACCGAGAAAGACATGCATTGGAATGAGCAAACACCCGCCCAGACACACAGGCAAAAAAAATGAGAGAGACAAAAACACATACAAATACGTAGATTCAGACGCAAAAACCGAGAAAGACATGTATTGGAATACGCAAACATCCGCCCAGACACACAGACAAAAAGAGAGAGAGAGACAAAAACACATACAAATATGTAGCTTCAACTACTCTAACCGAGAAAGACATGCATTGGAATAAACAACCACCCGGCCGGAAACAAAAATGCAAAAAAAGTGAGAGAGACAAAAACACATACAAATACGTAGATTCAGACGCAAAAACCGAGAAAGACATGTATTGGAATAAGCAAACACCTGCACAGAAAGACAGGAAAAAAAATAGTGAGAGAGACAAAAACACATACAAATACGTAGATTCAGACACACAAACCGAGAAAGACATGCATTGGAATAAGCAAACACCCGCCCAAACAACAGACAAAAAGAGTGAGAGAGACAAAAACACATACAAATACGTAGATTCAATCGCACAAACTGAGAAAGACAAGCATTGGAATAAGCAAATACCTACCCAGACACACAGGCAAAAAGAGTGAGAGAGACAAAAATATATACAAATATGTAGATTCAGACACACAAACCGAGAAAGACATGCATAGGAATAAGCAAACACCCACTCAGACACACAGGCAAAAAGACTGAGAGCGACAAAAACCCATACGATTACGTAGATTCACACACACAAACCGAGAAAGGCATGCATTGGAATAAGCAAACACCCGCCCAGACAAACAGGCAAAACAAGTGAGAGAGACAAAAACACATAAAAATACGTAGATTCAAACACACAAACCGGAAAAAACATGCATTGAAATAAGGAAAGACCCGCCCAGACACACAGGCAAAAAGAGTGAGAGAGCCAAAAACACATACAAATACGGATATTCAGACACACAAACCGAGAAAGACATGCATTGGAATAAGCAAACACCCGCCCAGACACACAAGCAAAAAGAGTGATAGAGACAAAAACACATACAAATACGTAGATTCAGACACAAAAACCAAAAAAGACATGCATTGGAATAAGCAAACACATGCCCAGACACACAAGCAAAAAGAGTGAGAGAGACAAAAACACATACAAATACATAGATTCAAATGCAAAAACCGAGAAAAACATGCATTGGAATAAGCAAAAACCCGCCCAGACACACAGGCAAAAAGAGTGAGAGAGAGACAAAAACACATACAAATACGTAGATTAAGTCATACAAACCGAGAAAGACATGCATTGGAATAAACAAACACCCGCCCAGACACACCGGCTTAAAGAGTGAGAGAGACAAAAACAGGAATAAGCAAACACCCACCCAGACACATAGGCAAAATGAGTGAGAGAGACAAAAACACATACAAATAGGTAGATTCAGACACACAAACCGAGAAATACATGCATTGGAATAAACAAATACCCGCCCAGACACACAGGCAAAAAAAGTGAGAGAGACAAAAACACATACAAATACGTAGATTCAGACACAAAAACCGAGAAAGACATGTATTGGAATAAGCAAACACCTGCACAGAAAGACAGGAAAAAAATAGTGAGAGAGATTAAAACACATACAAATACGTAGATTCAGACACAAAAACCGAGAAAGGCATGCATGAAATAAGCAAACACCCGCCCAGACACACAGGCAAAAAGAGTGAGAGAGACAAAAACACATACAAATACATAGATTGAGACACAAAAACCGAAAAAGACAGGCATTGGAATAAGCAAACACCTCCCCAAACACACAGGCAAAGAGAGTGAGACAGACAAAAACACATACAAATACGTAGGTTCAGACACACAAAACGTGAAATACATTCATTAGAATAAGTAAATACCTGCCCAAACACACTAGGCAAACACCTGACCAGACACATAAACAGAGGAAGTGACAGAGAGAAAAATACATATAAATATATGGATTCTGACATACAAACCGACAAAACAGGCACAGCGATAAGCAACCAACCGCCCAGGCACATAGGCCAAGAGAGTGAGAGAGACAAAACACATGCAATTATATAGATTCAGACATACAAAGCAACAATGAAAGGCATTGAGATAGGCAAACATCCCACCCAGACACATAAGCAAAGACAATGAGAGAGAATAAAACAATCAAATTTATAGATGCTCATATACGAACTGACATCTAAAGGTACTGGGATATGCAAATACCCACCCAGACACATAAGCCTAGAGAGTGAGAGAGACAAAAAACACATGCAAATATATAGATTCAGATATACAAAGCAACAATCACATGCATTGATATAGGCAAACACCCCGCCCGGACAAATAAGCAAAGAGAGTAAGAGAGATGATAAAAATAAATATATAGATTCTGACACACAAGCCTATAAAGACAGATACTGGGAGAAGGAAATTTTCGCCCACGAGCATATGAAGCGGAAGTGGGGGAGATAAAAACACATATAAATATATGGATTGCATGTCAGAATCCATATATTTGCATGTGTTTTTTGTCTCTCTCACTCTCTAGGCCTATGTGTCTGGGCGGGTGTTTACTTATCTCAGTGCCTGTCTTTGTCGGTTTGTATGTCAAAGTCTATATATTTATATGTTTTGACTATCTCACTCTCTTTGCTTATGTGTCTGGGCGGGGTGTTTGCTTATCTCAGTGCCTGTCTTTGTCGGTTTGTATGTCAAAATCTATATATTTATGTGTTTTGACTCTCTCACTCTCTTTGCTTATGTGTCTCTCATATCAATGCCTGTCATTGTTGCTTTACATGTCTGAATCTATATATTTGCATGTGTTTTTTGTCTCTCTCACTCTCTGGGCCTATGCGTCTGTGAGGGTATTTTCTTATCTCAGAGCCTGTCTTTGTCGGTTTGTATGTCAGAATCTATATATTTATTTGTTTTTGACTCTGTCATTCTCTTTGCTTATGTGTCTGGGCAGGGTGTTTGCCTATCTCAATGCCTGTCATTGTTGCTTTGTATGTCTGAATCTATATAATTACATGTATTTTGTCTCTCTCACTCTCTGGGCCTATGTGTCTGGGCGGGTGTTTGCTTATCTCAGTTCCTGTCTTTGTCGGTTTGTATGTCAGAATCCATATATTTATCTCTCTCACTTCCTCTGTTTATGTGTTTGGGCTGGTGTTTGCCTAGTGTGTCTGGGCAGGTGTTTGCTTATTCTAATGCATGTCTTTTTCGGTTTTTTTGTCTGAATCTACGTATTTCTATTTGTTTTTGTCTCTCTCACTCTTTTTGCCTATTTGTCTGGGCAGGTGTTTGCTTATTCCTGTTTTTGTCTCTCTCACTCTTTATGCCTGTGTGTCTAGGCGGTTGTTTGCTTATTCCAATGCATGTCTTTCTCGGTTTGTGCGTCTGAATCTACGTATTTTTATGTGTATTTGTCTCTCTCACTCTTTTTGCCTCTGTGTCTGGGCGGGTGTTTGCTTATTCTAATGCATGTCTTTCACGGTTTGTGCGTCTCAATCTAAATATTTGTTTATGTATTTGTCTCTCTCACGTTTTTCGCTTGTGTATCTGGGCGGGTGTTTGTTATTAAGATTTTTAAGTTATAAAATTTGCCCATTGTTTACGTATAGTATTTGTTATTGGGAAGTATGCATACATTTTTCAGGTGGGGAGGGGAGGAGGATGTTTTTGCTGAGAGGATTTTGCACTGAGAGAATTTTCCATGGAGAGGGAAGCTTCCAGGATCGTGGACTAGATGCCCACATAAATTTGAAATGTTTGGGCTTTCATCTCTTGTCTGGAAAATAAATGGAATCCCACTCTACAATCTATCTTTTGATAAATCCTATAGAACATTGTATGAGTTGACAATGCAAACCCTAGATCATGAGTCACAACTATTTGAAAATGGTATAACCGAAGAAATGTTTGCTAAAACACATTGATTTGGATTTGTCTGGCATCCAGAAAATGAGTATAGTACGTACGGAGAGTATGCGTTTAGAATGTACATTTGCCAACCCATTAGCCGAGAGTAATGCACTAATCTCCCTAAATCAATTTGAAACCTATTGGGAAATCACTCCCGAAGGCAGTGTTCTATTAGACTTGGCACCATGAACACCAGTCAAATAATCAATGTATTTAATATGGACCCCTACATGTCCAAATACAGATCCTATTGTCTGCCCTCAGACTTTCTTAGAAAAATTCAAAGTGCCAATAATACCCTAATCATTGTAAATAGCAGTCCGTCAACTGTGCAGACAGGTCATTGGTTGTGTATCTCTCAAAGAATGAAGACGATTGAGTTTTTTGATCCTCTTGGCTTACCCTATACATTCTATACTCCACACATCAGCAAGCATATTGAGAGAAGTGGAAAAACTATTATTCAAAATCAGAAGAGAGTGGATCTGACGACTAGAGGCTGTGGCTTCCATGCACTACTACATTTTGTGTTCAGATGTCGAGGCTATACTTACAAGCAGTTTCTCAACATTTATGTAGACAATCCACGTCTGAACGATTTTATGGTGGAAAATATCCTCTCTGACCTGTATAATATTGATTTTAGTGCCCTACGAGTAAAGTGCTTAAAAAATGTATTTGAATTTGTTTATTAATAAATGTAAAATGTATATACAACAATGTCTTTATTCTTCACTTTAGATTTCTTCTTCGGTGTATAGGCAACTGCCGTGAACCAATAATACTGGTAAATCATCTGAATTCACTTTATAGTGATCTTGATTGGCTGAAAAGTCAGGGTCACATTTTCTACAGTATAATGTAACTTCACTCTGGTCATATCTCTTTGTATAGTCGATGATACTATTTGCATTCATATTATGAAATTCACGAGTTTCAATCTGTCTATTTGAAGTAATATCACATACAGTGTTTTCAACTGGTGAATCACATTCGGTAACTGCCAACTAAAAATCACTAGGTTTATAGTCATAATAGGCAGTGTCGTCACAACGATGACGTAGAAACCAAATTGTCTTGTTACTCCAGCATTTGAATCGTAGACCAGACTCTTCCTCCCAAAATAATTTAAATCCACGACGATACCAATCTCGTAGAAATAAACTAATCCTCTAGGGTGAGAGGCACAAATCTCTTCAAGACATGAATTACATCCTTTAATTTGTACTGCATAGCCTCTATATAATTTACAATGATTGCGTAATTTGCACTTTTCTTTATAGCCATCAATAATTGTACAATTATAAAAGTATTACCTACTAACAAGAGTGCGAATGCATAGTAGACACGTATATAATATTTTTGGTTTCTAGTGTCTGCTCTTTCACAGCTAAAAAGAGAGTGATCCTCATTCCATGACTTTAAAAGAAGGACAGGTGAGAGGAGTAACTTTATGATGCTATCTCTTTTGAATGGGGGAGCCATCTACAACGAATCTATGGCAATGTTTTCAAAAGTATATCCAGGATATTATTCTGCTTTGTTCCAATTAATATATCAATAAATTGAGTATCAGCATTTGAGTCACATCGACAAAGTTTCATACAATAGTCCAATGGGGGAGAATCAGTTTTCATTATATTGTTAAGTGTTTCCTGTGATAATACCTTTCGTTGAAGGGATAACTCGAGAAAATTATCATCCAAAATCAAATGTTTTTCCATAATCGCCATATTCAATCTAATTCTCTCTTTCTCAAATTCATTCATTTTTCAATCCTATCACTGTCACTGCTGACTCTTGACTAACCATGATTCGGTCTACTTAATATAACAAAAAGAAAGGGAACATTTTCGATTTCGAAACAATTTTATTGTATAATTGCAACAATAATACTACACATATACAATTAGCGATATAGCTTATTGTCTTCGATATGCTTCAATAATGCACTTAAAGCACTTTGAAGTCTATTCGCAGGTGCTATATCAACTTTTGCAGCGAAGCATAATTGATCCTCCATTTTAAATTTGCTCAAGGATATCACATATCTTGCACATACTTCATCCCATTCCAGACAAAGCCGTGATCCTCTCGTGATTTCCACCGCAATGTTTGGGGCTCTTGTATCATTGCTACGAACTCCACTATCAACTTCTAATAGGGTAAACATTCCACTCATCATTATTACAAATATATCCTATTGAGTAAAGTCAAACTGTTCTCACTCCTTGAATTCTATTTACGCACTAATAACAACTATAGCAAAAATTCTTTCCTTATATTCTCTGGAATCCTGTCCCGTTAATATTTCCGACCCCTGATTGACTTAGAAAGAGACACGGGATATCGTCCTGTTAAAGTCGGATCAATACATTGCCTCGTTAGAATTCAATGCGCATGTGCAAACTTCGTCCCGGTGTCAATACACTTAGAAGCAACAAATAAATTGACCTTGAAAAAGGTGTCATTGACCCGTCAGTGGAGATACATTCTTTTGATAACCGAATTATGTACTGTCACGAACTCATGAGGCCTTCCTACTTACCATTTCCTCAAACAAATACAATCAAAATTTTGAGACAACCGTTTTGTTTAACGTAGTTGAAAGTTCCAGAAATTAGGTTTTTGAGGATGACAACCCCCTCGCAGTCCTCAGGGCAAAGGTTGTAATTTATGCCCCAACAGGGTTGTATAACAACCCCCCGACAACCCCCTATTCGATTGAAAATAGAAAGAGCTAATGCCCTTTTTAATAGTCGAAAGTGATTGGAGGGCAACTAGTCCCCCTCCCACGCGCACACTCCATTTGCCCATTATGTTTAAAACCTAAATGTTGCCTTGAGATTAAATCAAAATGCACTTTATTAATGCTAATTTGCAATAAGGCATCTCAGCAGTATCCCAGGAACGACTGAGGATATTATGTTCAAACTTTCGGGGCTACTTCTGTAATTAAAATTTAATCAAAGTAATGTAAGTGTATCCGAACTATCAAAGAAAGTAAAGCAGATTTTTTTGCGAATAGTACCAAGTTTTCTATTTCAGGTCAACTAGAAGAGGTATGAAACTAAATTAAAAGCTACTTTTTGTGTGCGGATTTTTAAAAGGGTGCATGTTGTTAAAAATTGCTGAAAATTTTTCTCTAGCATACAAATAGCAGGCCAAACTATAAATTAAGTCTTAAAAAAAACAAAAAGACTTAAAGAATTATTGTCTTTTTCCCTGAAAAGACGGTGTCAATATAAAACGAACAGAAATTAATTAAAAATACTTTTTCCACAAAATAAGTTTTTCAAACAAAAGTAAAGAACTCCATTAAACCAAAAATGAGCAAAAATAAAATCAAATAATCTACCAAGCGTTACTGAAAAAATATAAGTATTTTCACTTTTATAACTTTACTCAATTAAATAATATAAACATTTTGATTACTAAATACATGTATATTAAACTGACGATGCCCATTCATTTGTATTTTTTCAGTACAGTGCAAGTTGTGTTCTGTCCTTGGGAAGCCATAGGGGTTTTGCGCACAACTTATGTTAATTTCTGCTCGTTTTGAGTTTGACTCGGTTAATTATTGTAATTTCTTTTCGTTTTGGGTTTCATTTATTTATCGATGCTGATTTGTGGCAGTTTCACGCTTGGTAACATTCATACACCACTTTTAACAACATACACCCTTTTAAAAATCTGGACACAAATAGTACTGTTTAATTTAGTTTCATACCTCTTCTAGTACACCTGAAATGGAAAACTTGATACCATTCGCAAAAAAAAACTGTTTACTTTTTTTGATAGCTAGGATACACTTACGCTATTTTGATATGGTTACATTTCAAGAGCGGAAATGGGAGGGTTGGCGTGGGAGGGTGGGATTGGAAGGGGGATGAATTGCCCTCAAGTTACTTTCGACTATTAAAAAGGGAATCAGCCTTTTCTATTTTCAATCGAATGAGTCTTTTTCGAAGTTCCCACCACAACTCCTTCGATACGAAGTGCCCTGGTCTAAACAACAACAACAAAAAATAATAATACACTATACCCACTTCGATCTTTACTATAAAAATGTCAAGCCTTCCAATCACTTTCGACTATTAAAAAGGGCACTAGGCCTTTCTATTTCCAATCGAATGAGTCCTTTTGGAAACGACAACGCTTTCTATAAACACCTTATAGGCCCCCGGGGTATAAATTATAATCCTTACCCTACGATCTGTTAGGGTGGTTGTCATTAAGATCGAATTTCCAGAACTTTCTATTACGTTAAGGAACATGGCTATCTCAAAATTTTGATTGGATGTATTTGGGGAGATGGTGGGCATGAGAGGGGTGTTACTCGCCTTCGAATCACTTTCGACTATTAAAAAGGGCAAAAGCCACTCCAATTTCCAATTGAATGAGCACTTTTAACAGTTTCTACGACAACTTCTTCGATACGAAGTGCCCTGCTCTAAATTAAAAAATTAATAAATAATACATTGTGCCAACATGGTTCTTATATGCCCCCAGTGCATAGCTTAAAACCTTTGCCCTGATGGTTGTGGGGGAGTGTGCTCCTCTTTACTTAGTCCCCGTTTCTTGTCTTGTTCTCGAGTGTCCCCGTTCTATACTTAGGCAGCGCGATCCTGCTGCCTATGATTTATACAACAAGTTTCTATATAAACCTTATATGCCCCCAGGGCAAAACTTACAACCCTTGCACTGAGGGCTCTGAGGAGCCTATCTTCCTCGAAGACCTAATTTCCAAAACGTTCAACAATGTTGAACAAAATAGAAATCTCAAAATGTTGATTGGCTGGGTTTTGGAAAATGGTGGGCTCGAGAGGGGCGTTAGTCACTATCCAATCACTTTCAACTATTAAAAAAGACACTAGCCATTTCAATTTCCAATTGAATGAGCCCTTTTGAAGTTTCTACGACAACGCTTTCAATAAAAACTTTATTTCCCCTCAAGGCATAACTTACTACCCTTGCCCTGAGTGCTGCGGGTGTAGGAGTTGTCATTCTTAAAGACCAAATTTCCGAAACTTTCAACTACGTTGAACAAAATGGCTATCTCAAAACTTTGATTGGATATGTTTGGTGGAAAGGTGGGCTCGAGAGGAGGGTTAGTTGCCCTCAAATCACAAAAAGGGTACTATCCCTTTGAATTTCAAATCGAATGAGCCCTTTTTCAAGTTTCTACGACAAAGATTTCAATAAAAACCTTTTATGCCCCCAAGGCATAACTTATAATCCTTGCCCTGAGGGTTGTGGGGAAGTGTCCTCCTCAAAAATATATTTTCTATCTAGAAATCAACTACGCTGAATAAAATGGTTATCTCAAAATTTTTATTGGATGTTTTTGGGGGAATGATGGGCGTGGAGGGGGGGGGTAGTTGCCCTCCAATCACTTTCAACTATTAAAAAGGGCACTAGCCCTTTGAATTTCCATTCGAATGAGCCTTTTTTGAAGTTTCTGCGACAATACCTTCTTTCAATACCTTCGACAAAAACCTTATATGCCCCCAGGGCATAACTTAAAACCCTTGCCCTGAGCCTTTGCGCTGAACAAAATGGCTATCTCAAAATTTTTATTGGATGTGTGGGGAAATGATGGGCGTGGGGGGGGGGCTAGTTGCCCTCCAATCACTTTCGTCTATCAAAAAGTGCACCAGCCCTTTGAATTTCCAATCTAATGAGCCTTTTTTGAAGTTTCTACGACAACGCCTTCTATAAAAACCTTATATGCCCCAAGGGCATAACTTAAAACCCTTGCCCTGAGGGTTTTGGGAGAGTGTCCTCCTCAAAAACATATTTTCTATCTGGAAATCAACTACGCTGAATAAAATGGCTATCTCAAAATTTCTATTGGATATGTTTGGGGGAATGATGGGCGTGGGGGGCTAGTTGCCCTCCAATCACTTTCGACCATTAAACAGGGTACTAACCCTTCAAATTTCCAATCGAATGAGTCTGTTTTGAAGTTTCTACGACAAGGCCCTATATAAAAACCTTATATGCCCCCAGGGCATAACTTAAAACCCTTGCCCTGAGGGGTGTGGGGGGTTGTGTCCTCCTCAAAAACATATTTTCTATCTGCAAATCAACTACGCTGAACAAAATGGCTATTTCAAAATTTTGATTTGATGTGTGTTGGGGAATGATGGGCGTGGGGGGGGGCTAGTTGCCCTCCAATCACTTTCGACTATCACAGAGGACACTAGTCCTTTGATTGCCCAATCGAATGAGGCTTTTTGACATTTCTACGACAACGCCTTCTATAAGAACCTTATATGCCCCCTGGACATAGATTAAAACCCTTGCCCTGAGGGTTGTGTCCTCCTTAAAAACATATTTTCTAACTGGAAGTCAACTACGCTGAACAAAATGGCTATCTCAAAATTTTGATTGGATATGTTTGGGGGAATTATCTGCCTGGGGGGGGTAGTTGCCCTCCAATCACTTTCAACTATTAAAAAGGGTACTAGCCCTTCGAATTTCCAATTGAATGAGCCTGTTTTGAAGTTTCTACGACAACTCCTTCCTTAAAAACCTTATATGCCCCCAGGGCATAACTTAAAACCCTTGCCCTGAGGGTTCTGGGGGAGTTTCCTCCTCAAAAACATATTTTTATCTGGAAATCAACTACGCTTAACAAAATGGCTTTCTCAAAATTTTGATTGGATGTGTTTAGGGGAATGATGTGTTTGGGAGGCTAGTTGCCCTCTAATCACTTATCACTTTTATTAAAAAAAGGCACTAGAACTCTCAATTTCCAAGCAAATGAGCCCCTTTTGAAGTTTCTACGACTATCCCTTCCATATGAAGTGCCCTGCTCTAAAGGAAAAAAATAATACGTAGTACATTGTACCAACATTATTTTTATATGCCCTCAAGGCATAACTTAAAACCCTTGCTCCAAGGGTTGTGGGGGAGTTTCCTCCTCAAAAATATATTTCCTATCTGGAAATCAACTACGCTGAACAAAATGGCTATCTCCAAGTTTTTATTGGATGTGATTGGGGGAATCATGGGCGTGGGGAGGCTAGTTATCCTCCAATCACTTTCGACTATGAAAAGGGTACTAGCCACTCCAATTTCCAATCCAATGAGCCCTTTTCCAAGTTTCTACGACAACTCCTTTGATACGAAGTGCCCGGCTGAAGAAAAACAAACATTGTGAAAAAAAGCTTTTCATAGGCAGCGCTAGCGCGCTGCCTATGAAAAGACGATGTCAATGTTAAACGAACAAAAATTAATTAAAAATACTTTTTCCACAAAATAAGTTTTTCAGAGAAAAGTAAAGAACTCCATTAAACCAAAAATGAGCAAAAATAAAATCAAATAATCTACCAAGCGTGAAACTACCACAGATCAGCATAGATAAATACATGAAACCTAAAACCAATAGAAATTAAAAAACATAACTAATTCAATATCAAAACGATCAAAAATTACCAAAGGTTGTGCTCAAAACCCCTATGCTTTCCCAAGGCCAGAACATAATTCTCACTTTACTGAAAAAATAAAAATGAATGTGCATTGTCAGTTTAATATACATATATTGATATTTAGTAATCAAAATGTTAATATTATTTGATTTATTAAAGCTATAAAAGTAAAAACATTTATATTTTGATCTCTTAACGTTATAAAAGTAAAAACATTTAAAACAATCTTTTTCCGTAAAGTACAATTTATATTCTGGCTTTTAGAAAGCATAGGGTTTAGAACCCCACTCAGATTAATTTCTGCTCGTTTTGAGTTTGACTTATTTTAATTTCTGTTTGTTTTAGGTTTCTTTTATTTATTGATACTTATTTGTGGTAGTTGTATGATTGGTAGATTATTTGATTTTATTTTTGTTTATTTTTGGTTTAATGGACTTCTTTATTTTTTTTTTGAAAAGCTTATTTTGCTAAAAAAGTTTTTTTGATTAATTTCTGTTCGTCTTATACTGACATAGTCTTTTTCAGGGAGAAAGACTGAGCCCTTTTCTGAAGTTAAACAACCATCCCTTTCATAAAAAAACTTAGATACCCCATGGGCATATTTTACAACTCTTGCCCCTAATCTCTGGGGTTTGTTTCAATCCCAAAAGCCTTGTTATATGATATTTAGACTATTTTGAATAGACTGACTTTCTCAAAAATAGACGCATTTCAGGACAATACGACGTGTGTGTAGGGGAAGGGGGTTGCTGCCCTCTGATTACTTTGACTCTTAAAAAGAGCACTAGAGCGTCTGATTACAAATTCAGTGAGCCCCCTCCGAAGTTTATAAGACCAAACTTTCTATAAAAACCCTATATGTCCCATGGGCATAACTTACAACCCTTGCCCTGAGGGCTGGGGGGATCTGTTATCCTCAAAGACATAATTTCCAGACCTTTCTGACAGGCTGAACAAAATGGATATATAAAAATTTTGATTGGAAGTGTTTGGGGGAAGGATAGGCATGAAGGGGGGGGCATTTGCCCTCTGATCACTTTCGACTAATAAAAAAGGCACTAGTCGTCTGTCTTAATTTCCAATCAAATGAGCCCTTTTTGAAACTTCGACGACACAACTTTCTATAAAATACTTATATCCCCCAAGGGCATAACTTACGACCTTTGTCCTGAGGGCTATGGAAGGAGGGTTGTCATCCTCAAAGACATAATTTCCAGACCTTTCAACTACAATGAACAAAATGGCCATATCAAAATGTTGATCAGAAATTTTTGGGGAAATGATGGGCACGGGGGGGGGGGCGGTTCTCCCTTTAATTAAAAAGAGCAATAGCCCTCTCAATTTCCAATCGAAAGAGCCCTTTTTGATTTTTTTACGACAACACTTTCTATAAAAACCTTATATGCCCCCAGGGTATAACTTACAACCTTAGCCTTGAGGGCTGTGAGGGGTTGTCATACTCAAAAACATAATTTCCGGACTCTTCAACTACGTTCAACAAAATGGCTATATCGAAATGTTGATCGGAAGTGTTTGGGGAAATGATGGAAGTGGGGGGAGCCATTTTCCCTCCGATCGCCTTTGACTATTAATAAGGGCACTAGCCCTCTCATTTACCAATTGAATGAGTCCTTTTTAGAGTTTCTATGACAACGCTGGCAAAGACCTAATTTCCATAACTTTCAACTATGTTGAACAAAATGTCTGTCTCAAAATTTTGATTGGATATGTTTGGGGAAATTTTGGGAGTGACAGGGGCGTTAGTTGCCCTCCAATCACTTTGAACTATTAAAAAGTTTCGAAGACTGGAATTTTTTATTTTAGTTATGCTGACTATAGCGTATTTTATTTAAATTATATTAAAAAATAAACATGGCTCTTACAGTTACTTCATATGGAAAACTTGGGCTCTTGGGCTCTCAATAGTTTATATATATATATATATATATATATATATATATATATATATATATATATATATATATATATATATATATATATATATATATATATATATATATATATATATATATATATATATATATATATATATATATATATATATATATATATATATATATATATATATATATATATATATATATATATATTGAACATGAGTAAATATAATTGATAAAATCAAGGAGAGGATTAATGGCTACAGTAGACAATTGTTAAGTTTGCTACTAGTTTCTAACTTGCTTGTACAATTCACAAGTAATATTTGTCGAATCTTAACGAAAAAAAGAAACTGCCAAAACCTCTAAAAAAAGTACCTTTGAGGGTTGTCATCCTCAAAGACCTAATTTCCAAAACTTTCAACTACTTTGAACAAATGGCTATCTCAAAATTGTGACTGGATGCGTTTGGGGAAATGGTGGGCTTGAAAAGGGGCTAGTAACCCTCCAATTACTTTCAACTATTAAAAAGTACACTAGCCCTTCAAATTTCCAATCGAATGGGCCCTTTTTCAAGTTTTTACGACAACACTTTCTATAAAAACCTTATATGCCCCCAGGCCATAGCTTACAACTCTTGCCCTGAAGACTGTGGGGGGAGTGTCCTGCTCAAAGATATAATTTCTGGACCTTTCATCTAGGTTGAAGAAAATGGCTATCTAAAAATTTTGACTGGATGCGTTTGGGGAAATGGTGGGCGTGGAAGGGTGTTAGTTGCCCTCCAATCATTTTTGACTATTAAAAAGGGCACTAGCCATTTCATTTTCCAATCGAATGAGCCCTTTTTAAAGTTTCTACGACAACGCTTTCTATAAAACCCTTATATGCCCCCAGAGCATAACTTACAACTCTTACCCTGAGGGTTGTGGAGGGGTTGTCATCCTCAAAGACCTAGTTCCCAGAACTTTGAACTACCTTGAACAAAATTGATATCTCAAAATTTTGATTGGATGTGTTTTGGGAAAAGGTGAGCGTGAGAGGGGGGTTATTTGCCCTTCAATCACTTTTCACTATTAAAAAGGGCAATAGCCCTTTGAATTTCTTACAACCATTGCCTTGAAAGCTGGGGGGGGGTCATCCTCAAAGACTTAATTTCCAGAACTTTCAACTACGTTGAACATAATGGCTATCCTCCTATCCTAACCGCGGACGACCTACTTTCCGTTTAGCCCTAGACGGTAGGCCAAAAAAGACATTTTTTGGCAATCTGTCATCCTTCATCCATAGAACGTGCCCTAACATTCTCAACCTTTCTCTCATTATAGCCCTAAAAAGCGGGATGGAACCAGACTTTTCGTACAGGCTACTGTTTGAAATACGGTCAGTCAGCCGGGAGTTCTTGCCTTTTACCCCCCCCCCCCCACCAAAACCAAAACACGTCCCGGAAAATACCCTCCCACGTGGAAAATAAGGCTTTCCAAATTTGAAAATTTTGTTTGAGTTTTGTTTTTTTATTTTCCGTAGGGGAAGGAATTTTGGTACTTGTGTATTATACGCCACTCACTCAAGTTTACGCTTTGTAAAACTCGAGAACAAACTGGTTTCTTCGTTAGTTTCTTTCAGTTTAGCGTGAGACAAGACAAAGACAAGTGACAGAATAGATGGGAAATATACAATTTGGGCTATATATCTGCACATAGGGGAGGGGGGTTAAGTTTTTGGACAATTTCAAGTCAGAAAACAATTCTAGTTTCATAATATGCCGAATAATTGTACCTAACACACTTTGCATGCAGGACCGCTATACTTTACCCCCTTACTATACTTTACCTCCTTACTATACTTTGCCCACGTCGCTCTTTACTTCGGTAGCGCTATTGTGCTGCCTATGATTAGTGACTTTGGATGCGTTTCAATGACTCATGAGCAGCCAGGACAATATGAGTGAGGGTAGCACCCTCGTGAAACACTCTCTTTAAAGAACTAATTTTGAAGATGAAGGCCAGGGGATCTGGAATCTTTTAAAGACATGCCCCTAAAAAAAAATCTTAACGGCCTTTCACGTAAGTTTTTTTTGTAAAAATTAATTTTTAAAACCCTCATCCCCAAAACATGTTTTTTAAAGAAAAGTAAAGAGCTACATAAAGAAATAAATTCAAATAATCTTCAAGGTAAAAAAAAACTATGGAGTCTAATAGAAAAAAAACAAAAAGATATAAATGTTTTCGAATGAAAAAGACTCTGTTAATAAAAAACAAACAGGAAAACTCATTTAAAAGGCTTATTCCACAAAGCAAGTTTGTCAAAGAAGAGAACAGAGATACATTAAGGCAAAAATGAGTAGAAATAAATTAAAATAATTTTTAAAGGTAAAACGACCACAAATCACCATCAATGAATAAGTTAAACTAAAAACAAACAGAAATCATAGGCAGCGCAATAGCGCTGCCTAAGTAAAAAACGATGTTGGCACAATGTATTATTGTTATTAATTTAAAAAAAAAAATTCACAAAATAAGTTTTTCAAAGAAAAGTAAAGAACTTCATTAAGCAAAAAAATTAGCAAAAATAAAATTAAATAATCTACCAAGCTTGAAACTACCACAAATCAGCATCGATAAATAAATGAAACCCAAAACGAACAGAAATTACAATAAATAAGCGAGTCAAAATCAAAACGAGCAAAAATTAGCATAAGTTGGGCTCAAAACCCCTATGCCTTCCCCAGGCCAGAACACAATTTGCACTTTACAGAAAAAATATAAATGTTTTTACTTTTATAACTTTAATAAATCAAATAATATTAACATTTTGATGTAAAGTGCAAATTATATTCTGGCCTTTGGAAGGCATAGGGGTTCTATGCCTTCCTCAAAACTGCTCGTTTTGAGTTTGACTCGGTTATTTATTGTAATTTCTGTTCGTTTTGGGTTTCATTCATTTATCGTTGCTGATTTGTGGTAGTTTCACGCTTGGTAGACTACTTGGATTTATTTTTGCTCATTTTCGGTTTAATGAAGTTATTTACTTTTCTTTGAAAAACTTATTTTGTGGAAAAAGCTTTTTTTAATTAATTTATGTTTGTTTTATATTGACTTAGTCTTTTCAGGGAAAAAGTAAGTAATATTTTATATCGCCTTGTTTTTTAAGACTTTATACTTTGGCCTGCTATTTGTATGATGGAGAAAAATTTTCAGCAATTTTTAACATACACCCTTTTAAAAATCTGGACACAAATAGAAGTGTTTAATCTAATTTCATACCTCCTCTAGTTGACCTGAAATGGAAAACTTGATACCATTCGCAAAAAATCCTTTTGATTTCTGTGATAGCTTAGATACATTTGCGCTATTTTGATTTGGTTAAATTTTGAGAGCAGAATAAGCCCTAAAAGTTTTAAAATGATACCCTCAGTTGTTCTTTGGATACAGCTGAGAAGCCTTACTGAGAATTAGCAATAACACAATGCATTTCGATTTAATCTTAAGGCAACATTTAGTTTTTAAACATAAAGGCAAATGGGACGGTGGGCGTGGGAGGGGGATTAGTTTCCCTCCAATCACTTTCGACTATTAGAAAGGGCATCAGCCCTTTTCGAAGTTCCCACGACAACTCGTTCGATACAAAGTGCCCTGGTCTAAACAACAACAACAACAACAAAATAATACATTATACCCACATCGATCTTAATTATAAAAATGTCAAGCCTTCCAATCACTTTATACTATTAAAACACGCCCTAGGCCTTTCGATTTCCCATCATATGAACCTTTTTTGAGTTTTAACGACAACGCTTTCCATTAACACCTTATATGCCCCAGGGTATAAAATAAAACCCTTACCTTAAGGGCTGTTAGGGTGGTTGTCATCCTATGAGATCTAATTTCCAGAACTTTCAACTACCTTAAAAATGGCAATCTAAAAATTTTGATTGGATGTGTCTGGGAAAATTGTGGGCGTGAGAGGGGCGTTAGTCACTCTCCCATCATTTTCAACTATTAAAAAAGGCACTAGTCCTTTCAATTTCCGATCAAATGAGTCCCCTTTGAGTTACTACGACAACACTTTCAATAAAAACCTTATATACCCCTAGGGCATAACTTAAAACCCTTGCCCTGAGGGCTGGAGGGTGTCATCCTCAAAGACCTAATTTCCAGAACTTTCTGCAACGTTGAACAAAATGGCTATCTGAAAATTTTGACTGAATGTGTTTGGAGGAATGGTGGGCGTGAGTGGAGGGGTAGTTAACCACCACACACATTCAACAAATGTGATGTGTTTTGGAAAATGTTTGGCGTGAGAGGAGCGTTAGTCGCTATCCAATCACTTTCAACTATTAAAAAAGACACTAGCCCTTTCAATTTCCAATTGAATGAGCCCTTTTGAAGTTTCTACGACAACGCTTTCTATAAGCACCTTATATGCCCCCAGGGCATAAATTACAACCTTTACCATAAGGGCTGTGAGGGTGGTTGTCATCCTTTAAGATCTAATTTCCAGAACTTTCAACTACGTTAAAAATGGCTATCTCAAAATTTTAATTGGATGTGTTTGGGAAAATGGTGGGCGTGAGAGGGGCGTTAGTCGCTCTCCCATCATTTTCAACTATTAAAAAAGGCACTAGCCCTTTCAATTTCCGATCAAATGAGCCCTTTTGAAGTTTCTACGACAACGCTTTCAATAAAAGCCTTATATGCCCCCAGGGCATAACTTACAACCCTTGCCCTGAGGGCTGGGGGGGGTGTCATCCTCAAAGACCTAATTTCCAGAACGTTCTTAAACGTTGAACAAAATGGCTATCTGAAAATTTTGATTGAATGTGTTTGGAGGAATGGTGGGCGTGAGTGGAGGGTTAGTTACCCTCCAATCACTTTCAACTATTAAAAAGGGCACTAGCCCTCTCAATTTCTAATTTAATGAGCCTCTTTCGAAGTTTTTGGGACAACTCTATCTATAAAAACCTTATATGGCCCCAGGGCATAAATTACAACCTTTGACCTGGGGGCTCTAGGGGGTTTGTCATCCTTAAATACATAATTTCCAGAACTACGTTGAACAAAATGGCTATCCCTAAACTTTGATTGAATATGTTCGGGGAAATAATGGGCCTGAGAGGGGGGTTTATTACTCTCCACTCACTTTTGAATATTAAAAAGGGCAATTTCAATTTCCTATCGAATGAGCCCTTTTTGAAATGTCTACAACAACTTTCTATATAAACCCTATTTCCCCCAGGGAACAACTTACAACCCTTTGACTGAGGGCTCTGATGGGGTTATCATCCTAAAAGACCTAATTTCCAGAACATTCGACTACGTTGAACAAAATGGATATCTCAAAATTTTGATTGGATGTGTTTGGGGAAAAGGAAGGCGTGAGAGGGGGGTTAGTTGCCCTTCAATCACTTTGGACTATTAAAAGGGAACTAGCCCTTTGAATTTCCAATCGAATGAGCCCTTTTTGAAAGTTCTACAACATCGCTTTCTATAAAAACCTTATATGCCCCCTGGGCATAATTTACGACCCTTGCCCTGAGGGCTGTGGGGGTGGAGGGGTTTTCATCTTTAAAGACCTAATTTCCAAAACTTTCAAATACGTTGAATAAAATGGCTATCTAAAAATTTTGATTGGATGTGTTTGGGGAAAAGGGGGACGTGAGAGGGGTGTTAGTTGCCCTCAAATCACTTTCGAAACTATTAAAAAGGGCACTAGCCCTTTGAATTCCCAATCGAGTGAGCCCTTTTTCAAGTTTCTACGACAAACATTTCAATAAAAACTTACATGACCCCAGGACATAACTTACAACCCTTGCCCTGAGGGCTGGGGGGGGGGTGTCATCCTCAAAGGCCTAATTTCCAGAACTTTCTGAAACGTTGAACAAAATGGCTATCTGAAAATTTTGACTGAATGTGTTTGGAGGAATGGTGGGCGTGAGTGGAGGGTTAGTTACCCTCCACTCACTTTCAACTAATGTGATGTGTTTTGGAAAATGTTGGGCGTGAGAGGAGCGTTAGTCGCTATCCAATCACTTTCAACTATTAAAAAAGACACTAGCCATTTCAATTTCCAATTGAATGAGCCCTTTTGAAGTTTCTACGACAACGCTTTCTATAAGCACCTTATATGCCCCCAGGGCATAAATTACAACCCTTACCCTAAGGGCTGTGAGGGTGGTTGTCATCCTTTAAGATCTAATTTCCAGAACTTTCAACTACGTTAAAAATGGCTATCTCAAAATTTTCATTGGATGTGTCTGGGAAAATTGTGGGCGTGAGAGGGGCGTTAGTCGCTCTCCAATCACTTTCAACTATTAAAAAAGGCACTAGCCCTTTCAATTTCCGATCAAATGAGCCCTTTTGAAGTTTCTACGAGAACACTTTCAATAAAAACCTTAAATGCCCCCAGGGCATAACTTACAACCCTTGCCCTGAGGGCTGGGGGGGTGTCATCCTCAAAGACCTAATTTCCAGAACTTTCTGAAACGTTGAACAAAATGGCTATCTGAAAATTTTGACTGAATGTGTTTGGAGGAATGGTGGGCGTGAGTGGAGGGTTAGTTACCCTCCAATCACTTTCAACTATTAAAAAGGGCACTAGCCCTCTCAATTTCTAATTGAATGAGCCTCTTTCGAAGTTTTTGGGACAACTCTATCTATAAAAACCTTATATGGCCCCAGGGCATAAATTACAACCTTTGACCTGGGGGCTCTAGGGGGTTTGTCATCCTTAAATACATAATTTCCAGAACTACGTTGAACAAAATGGCTATCCCTAAACTTTGATTGAATATGTTCGGGGAAATAATGGGCGTGAGAAGGGGTTTAATTACTCTCCACTCACTTTCGACTATTAAAAAGGGCAATTTCAATTTCCAATCAAATGAGCCCTTTTTGAAATTTCTACAACAACTTTCTATATGAACCTTGCCCCCAGGGCATAACTTACAACCCTTGCACTGAGGGCTCTGATGGGGTTATCATCCTAAAAGACCTAATTTCCAGAACTTTCGAATACGTTGAACAAAATGTATATCTCAAAATTTTGATTGGATGTGTTTGGGGAAATGGTAGGCGTGTGAGGGGTATTAGTTGCCCTTCAATCACTTTCGACTATTAAAAGGGCACTAACCCTTTCAATTTCCAATTGAATGAGCCCTTTTTGAAAGTTCTACAACATCGCTTTCTATAAAAACCTTATATGCCCCCTGGGCATAATTTACGACCCTTGCCCTGAGGGCTGTGGGGGTGGAGGGGTTTTCATCTTTAAAGACCTAATTTCCAAAACTTTCAAATACGTTGAATAAAATGGCTATCTAAAAATTTTGATTGGATGTGTTTGGGGAAAAGGGGGACGTGAGAGGGGTGTTAGTTGCCCTCAAATCACTTTCGAAACTATTAAAAAGGGCACTAGCCCTTTGAATTCCCAATCGAGTGAGCCCTTTTTCAAGTTTCTACGACAAACATTTCAATAAAAACTTACATGACCCCAGGCCATAACTTATAACCCTTGTCCTGAACACTGTGGGTGTTCTAATCAAAGGTATAATTTCCTGAACTTTTAACTTCGTGGAACAAAATGGCTATCTCAAAATTTTGATTGGATGTTTTTGGGGGAATAGTGGGCGTGGAAGGGGTGTTAGTTGCCGTCCAATCACTTTCTACTATTAAAAAAGGCACTAGCAATTTCAATGTCCAATCGAATGAGCCCTTTTTGAAGTTTCTACGACAATGCATTCTATAAGAACCTTATATACCCCAAGGGCATAACTTACAACCTTTGCCCTGAGGGATGTGGGGGGGGGGGGTGTTGTCATCCTCAAAGACCTAATTTCCAGAATTTTCAACTACGTTGAACAAAATTGCAATCTTAAAATTTTGATTGGATGTGTTTGGGGAAAAGGGTGGGCGTGATAGGGGGTAAGTTGCACTCCAATCAGTTTCGACTATTAAAAAGGGCACTAGCCCTTTGAATTTCCAATCGAATGAGCCTTTTTTGAAGTTTCTACGACAAACCTTATATTTCCCCAGGGCATAACTTACAACCATTGCTCTGAGGGCTGTGGGGGAGTGTCCTCTTCAAAAACATAATTTCTAACTGGAAATCAACTACGCTAAATAAATCGGATATCTAAA
The DNA here is from genome assembly GCF_049724085.1 of Artemia sp. Qi Xiang Cuo. NCBI lineage: Eukaryota > Metazoa > Arthropoda > Branchiopoda > Anostraca > Artemiidae > Artemia > Artemia sp. Qi Xiang Cuo. The sequence continues at coordinate 77,515,936 of NC_142799.1, read as the reverse complement.
AAAAAATTTTGATGTGTTCCCGGGAAAGGTGGACGAGAGAGGGGGGTTAGTTGCCCTCAAATCACTTTCGACTATTAAAAAGGGCACTAGACCTTTGGATTTCCAATCAAATGAGCCCTCTTTCAAGTTTCTACGACAGAGATTTTAATAAAAACTTATATGCCCCCTGAACATAGCTTATAACCCTTCCCCTGAAGACTATGGGGGGAGTGTCCTGTTCAATGGTATAATTTCCTGAACTTTAAACTGCGTGGAACAAAAAGGCTACCTCAAAATTTTGATTGGATGAGTTTGGGGAAATGCTGGGCATGGAAGGGGTGTTAGTTGCCTTTCAATCACTTTCGACTATTAAAAAGGGCACTAGCCATTTCAATGTCCAATCGAATGAGCCCTTTTTGAAGTTTTTACGACAACGTTCTCTATAAAAACTTTATATGGACTCAGTTTAATGGGGCTCAGTCGCCCCAATAAACAGGGTTTAGTTATAACACATCAGTTACAGTTACAAGTAGTCGCAGCCTCAATCTTAAGTTGTCACAGTAGTAGTATTATTGGCCCTGAAATTTTCAAGTTGATACCCTCAGTCATTCTTAAGGTATTATAGATGCACCTTTTTGATAGCCTGGATGTTCATAATAATTTCGATTTAGCTCAAAATTCCCCTCAAATTTCTTGAAGTTTAATCTCAATACCTTTAGCCTTTTTGGAGACCTCCACGATCAAATACCCCCCCCCCCTTTCCCAATGACAAATCTTGCATGTAAACAATGGGCAAATTGTATAATTCAAAATCCTTGTCCCAGAAGAAGTGGAGGAATGGCACCTCAGGAGGCCTACTTATTAGACGTCTCGATTATTTTAAATATAACGGCTTTCCAATCAGTATTGAAGAAGGGCTGACGGGAAAGACCGAATCAATATGGAGGGTTACTGTGTTTAATCCCTTCTCCCAAAATTTGTGTCTGACTCTTAAAAAAGTATCAAAACTGCATATAAACAAATTATGATGCTTTTTGTAAGGATTTCTGCAAATATCCACCCCACCCCTCCCCACACCGAACGAAAATCCTGGATACGGCTTGTGAGGGGGTGGGGGTGGCTGGCTACCCTGCGATAACTCTTAACAACCATTTATCCTCAGCAGTTCCTTAGCTACTGCTGATTAGCCCTTTTGACAACCAGTGTGTGAAAGTGTATCTGATTTGGTTAAGCATCTCCACACATTTTTGTTCACCTTAATACTATAAGCCTTTTTGGAGACCCAGGATCAAAGATGCTTTACTTTCCAAATAACAAATCCTATTTGTCAACAATGTATATATAGCACCTATGTCAACAATGACTTATAGCCCCTACCCCAGGGGCTGTGGGAGGCCTTTTCATCTTTGGAGGCAGATTTATATGACCTTTAGATTATTTTGAACAAAATAATTTGATTAATTATTTTGAACAAAAATAGGGGATGGCAGCGAAAACCCGAAGAGGGGGGGGGGCTGGTTGCCCTCTGATCATTTTTGGCTCTTAAAAGGGGTGCTAGAACTTTCAGTTCCAATCAAATGAGTCCCTTCATAGGTTTCTATGACCACCCTTCTACATAAAGAGGGATGGTTCCCAGAGCAATATGGCTCTGGGAGGAAAATACACACTGTATTTTTTTTTTTTTTACTATAGGCAACGCTAGAATGTTGCCTCTGAAAATACAGTTTTTTTGTAAAAAAAAATTCTATGACCACCCCTTCTATACAAAGCCGGGCAAAAACAACACTCAGAAGACACTTTGCTCTTTACTGAGGGCCCAAGTCGGAGCACTTTGAAATGACAAGTTTCATAATCGGCTTTTACCCATATAGCTAATATCATGTCGAAACTCAGATAAACAAAGAAATTTTATTCCCTAAAAAAAAAAAAAAAAAAATTAAAATTGGGCAATTAAAATTTGAGCATATTTCAAGTGAACCCGCACCAACCGATGGATTTGTGGTATGTAGTTCTGTAGCATGCTCCAAGCGACATCCAACATAATCAATACAGGGTTTAGTCAAAACGAATTCCAAAAATCCATCCAAAATTCCTCCAATAGCTTTACTTTCATCAATTTGCCGTTTGTAAATGTTATCTGGGTATTCTTGTCTGCCATTATAGTTTTTTCCATAAGGCCTCTCGGGTCTAGGGACATAAAAATCAGATAGCTCCACATCCTTGATTCCACAAGATTTTTTATTCATCATACCTAAAATTAAGGAGACAACAACAATGATAATAATCGCAATGACAATGACGACAACTACAACCACGACAAAAGTTGGCAGAATGATGGGGGCTAGCGGTTTTCCTTCTTTTGGGAAAGGCATGAGTATTGGACCCTTTTCACTATTATCCTCTTCTGGGAGTTTGTTTACACCATAGGTAACGATGGGGACATAATTAAGGACAGTCTCTTCTGGATTCGGTGCTGTGTTGGCTAGGACACTAGAACTGAACGCCAGAGAAGGTGACATCATTGCTGGTGGTTGATATATCATTGACATGGTCGCTGCAATAAGAAAAACTCAGTCAAATTTTAAATCAGTAAAATCAAGTGTTATGTAAAAATAAAAAAATGTGACGCGGTTCCGGCTTTACATAGTTGAATTATCCTCTTGGAAAAGGGATATCCCTGCTAAAAGGTTATTATCAATTTGCAAAGAAAATAAGTGTAAAAGCTAATATATAAGGTATAACTCACTGGTGGATCCAGGGGGGATGGGGGGCTGACCCCCCAAGATTGTTTCTGGCATCCTTTTTCCCTGTTTTTTCACTCTTTTTTTTAGAATAAATTTTGGTTAATTATTGGCACCTTTGTCACATTAGGCCCCCGCAAGATTTTGCTCATTGGTGCCCTTGTCACATTGCCATCCCCCCAATATTTTGCTCTATATCTGCCCCTGATATAACTCGTCAGCATTTTTGACATTCCGCGCGTTTAGCTGTAGTTTTGTATAATTTACGTAAGTAGCAGCATTGATCCTTTTTAGTAGTAGCAACAAAATAGTTTGTACTTGATATTGAACAATATGACTAGAATGCGAATTCAAGATTACGGTATTTTGTTGATCTTGGAAAGTGGTTGAGTTAACTGAATGAAACTTTCACAAATGAATTCAGGACCGAAAATATTCGCGTTGGAGGTATTACCATGTCTTTCATATCTGTCTTTTTTTTTTCTAGATTTTAGAAGATTGACTACATGACATTCTATACCTACATAAAAGGCGTTTTTTTTTTAAATAAGGTCCGTTTGATCATAAGTACTCAACGAATAATTATTTTTAAAAAAAAGTAAATTTATTTTCAAAAAGTACATACTCTATCTAAAAGCATAGTTGCTCATCATACCTCTCAACTAATTTAAAAGTAACCTCTGCATAAAAACTTGCCGCTTGTTTCGCTAACCAGGAAATTACTTCCGTTTTAGCGGCGTCATCATCACTGTAACGTTTGCCACTGAGGGGGAGAATCGGATGATAATCACTCGGCGCAAGATAAGGACTGTATTGTGGATGGTCTAAAACTTCCCAGCCGAAACTGTCCAACAAGTTACGGGTCTGACCAGCAGTGTGAGGTCTTGCATTGTCATGAAGAAGGACAGTTTCCTTTGCCAGCATGCCAAGTTTTTTGTTTTGTTTTTTAATGGCTCTGCGGAGCTTTCTGAGGGTTAGGCAGTATGCTTTTGCATTGATAGTGGTTTCTCCGTTGCATGAAGTCGACCAAAAAAACATCATGCCTATTCCCAAACACCGACGCAATGATTTTGCGCTGGGAGAGAGGATGTTCGGCCTTCAAATTTTCAGGGGAGTGTGCATGTTTCCACTCCATGTTCTGTTGCCTCAATTTGGGCGCGATATCCGAAACCCATGTTTTGTCTCCGGTTCAACCGGTTGCCATCTCACTGGCAACGGTTAAAAAGATGACGACGATGTAGAAATAGTAATGAAGTCTTAGGCATAGGAGCTAGTCGCTAGTTCTTATGCAGACTTTTCTTTAAAACTAGCTGAGAGGTATGATAAGTGTTACGAAAAACTTGGTAACTATACCGAAAAGTAGAGTAAAGTATGTGCTTTCTGAAAATAAATTTTACTTTTGTGAAATAATCATTGTCATTTCCACTTGATTCGGGAAAATTGGCTCCAACTCTGACCGCCCCCCGCCGCCAAGATTTTGACAAAATTACGCCCCTGGATGAAGGTACTTCAAAACACATTCTCATGTGATTATTAAGGCTATGGACCAATTCCTGGGTGTTTCATTCACATGCATCAACTACTTTCCAAGATTAAAAAAAACTTTAATTTAGGATTGTACCAACTTGATAGAATTTGCTTGTCACTAATAAACAGAATTCGCAGTTGAATAAAGGTCGGAAGGTATGTTGAGACCTGCAAATAGTCTACTAGATAAATAATAGGAAAGCTCGCCCCTGAAAAACTCTACCGTGAAAACTTTCCCAGAACAAACTTTACCCCAAAAAATCACCCCATTAAACGTCTTTGGAAACAAGTGCCAACGGAAACTAGCCACTGGAAAAACTGTCGAGGAAAACTTGCCGCTAGAAATTTTGTATTTAGGATTCACGAAATGCTGCACTAACAAACCTTCCACTCAAAGAATTCACGTTCAATTCGCTCCACAGAAAACTTGGCCCTTAACATTGTCTATTTGACTTTGCCTATTAGTAAAGACACACATTCCTACCTCTTAGTAAATGTTTTTGCTTGGAAATGCCTCGAATAACCTTCTTCCCAAGTACCTAAGACCTCACTTTCCCTGTGAAGTTACTGGGAAAAAAATACATTTGAAATATTTTACTTTAAACTAAGTCAACACAAGTGCGTATAGTCTGGATGAAGCTGTACTATGATCCTTTTGCCTCGATCTTGAGGATCAAGTTATTTAATTTGGAGTAAATTCGCCCTATTGCACCACTGCCCATCTCATAAAAGCTTATAAAGGCGATGCTGCTTACCATTGGCCAAAGTTTTGGTCGCAGAACATTGGGTACAAATCATTGTAAATTGACCCAAAGTCATTATAAATTGGCCATAATGGGGGTTAGATCCAAAAAACCCTTGATACAATTCCAAATTTGCAAAAAAATTGTTATTGTGAATTTTTCCTTCCTAATAGAACTTCAAAAAATGTTTCCATATAGGGTGATTTCATACAAACTTTTTGGAGGTAAACTTGACAGGGGTTGGTTTTCAATGCGAGAAATTTTCCAGGAGCCAAAATCTTATGACCAAGTTTGTCTTAGGGTGGATGAGGGGGGGGGTTCTAGAACCACTGGAAATTATTCTAATTAATGTTACATATGACGCCAAGTTGAAGGTACTTCAAAGAGTTTTGGAAGTTATACTTTATATTCTCCAGAGGTTTCTAACGTTGGTTTTTATACCGGTTTCAATGACCGTCAATATGAAAATCAGGTCTATGAATAATGGGGTTCCTTACTAGGGCTATAGTAAAAAACAGATACAGATGATTAAGTTATATTTACGGATGGACGACTGCTAAATAATAGGCTGCAATCTGGCTGGGGCCAAGTTGAACACTAGATCATCCTTGAATGGGGTGGAAAAAGGTCATAGAAAGGATTTAATGGAAGAAAGTCTCGTGGAAGGGAGTAAAGAGTTAAGTTTTGGATGGAGAAGGGGAAAGGAGCGTGCTAAGCAGTGTTGGTCTCAGATAACCTTGTGCTGTTTTGAGTTGTCAGTTGCAGGGTTGCCACCTGTAGCACGAAAGTGCTATTTTAGCACTATTTCATCACTGTAGCACGTGCTACATTGAATGTAGCAAATTGAAAATATAGACATCTCTATATGACCAAATTGAAAAATAGACATATAAAATGCAATTACATGATGTGTCTCACATCAAAATATATGTCAGAACATGTTTTATGCATGACAATAATCTAAATTAATCTAATTTTGAATACGGGATATGCGTGTGTTCATACATTTTCCAATTTGTCACTCTGATCAGCACAGGATACACTTTTACTCGTTTACAGCAAAATAGATAAAAAAAAATTGACCTAAAAACAAATATAAGTACACTGAAACGGACCATGCATGTGTTGCAGCCCAAACCGCAACGTGCAAAAAATTTGTCGACTGTAGCACCGAAATTTTTTTTAATATAAAGCTTATATAAAAAATAAAGTTTAAGCCTCTTTAGAAATAGTTCTAAGCAGAAAGACCGTGGCAACTATCACATTCAGAAACTGTTTTTTTATTCTGGTATGCCCTCCTGAGAGACAACCCAACTTTTGATTCCTTTAAAAGTTAGTTCAACAGACCGTCTTAAACGGAAAGCAGGTCGTCCTTTTATATTTCATCTAACTCATTATTTTGGTTTCCTTGAAGCCCCCCTTTTTTCTAATCATAACTACTACTAACAACTCATCGCAGCACCAAGACACATCGTTAGGGAAAAAAGAGAAAAAATAAATAGTATATCAGGCCTTAATTTTTTAGTAGCCTGGTACCATAAATTTCATAATACAAAAAAAAAATCTCCTACTAAAGGTTCCTAAGCAGCTAAGATGTATCCTGAACTGCAGAACAATAAAACTCGAGCTATGTATGGTAAGATACATACACAAGGAGCTAGGGGCCTTCTGCACACCTTTTGTAATTCTTAATTCTTTTGTATTTCACCTAACTCATTATTTTGGTTTCCTTGAAGCCCCCCTTTTTTCTAATCATAACTACTACTAACAACTCATCGCAGCACCAAGCCACCTGAGGCCAACACAGCTACGCACGCTCCTCCTCCACCCCAATCAAAGCCTCCCTTTTTACACCCGGCCACGACGTTCTCATTTCCTTTAAATCTTTCTTTATCCCGTCCTCCCACCCCAGACGGGGACGACCTGCTTTCCATTTAGCCCTAGACAGTTGGCCGAAAAGAAAAGTCTGTCGTCCTTCATCCACAAAACGTGCCCTAGCCACCTCAACCTTTCTTTCATTATAGCCCTAGAGAGCGGTATTGAACCACATTTTGCGTATAGCCTATTGTTTGAAATACGGTCAGTCAGACCGATATTTTAAAAGATTTTCCTTTGTTTTTTTTTTTTCCTGTCTTCAAGATTTAATTCAAATTCAAATTCCTCACTGACTAGCTATTATTGATGAGGCACTATATTTGAACAAGACTTAACAAACCCAAAACCCTATAGGTAATATTAGTGTCAATTAGGGGGGGGGGCAGGTCTCTACCTACCAAGGGTTTTTAAAAACACCTTTTTTCACTGAAATAATACGTTTCCTAATATTTTTCGGTATTTTCGTTGAAAAACTAAAAAAAAAACAATTGCCCTCTCCCACCTACAGTAGTCCCCCTAAATGAAACATTTATTTTAATCCCACCTTCTGTATTTTCGTGAATTGACGTCATTGGTTGTCAATGGTGCCAATTCGAGACAAAGGAAGCAATTGCCTTCTATATTTTCAAAAAATATTTTCCTTTTGAAGTATTTAGAAAAAAAGAAAATTTCCCAAAACCCAAGTATTAGCTGTATTATGTAAAGCCAACTACAGTCTGATTTTTATCAAAAGAAGCTAATCTGCAAAGCTTTACTAAACTATATAAGACAACGACACGACCAATAATTGAAGACTACACATCTGTGTGGTATCCGACATGAAAATATGATTCACAGCTTATTGAAAAAGTACAAAAACGGGCATTAAAATGTGTTCCTGTTTTCAAGTGCTTGCCTTATGAGTGTAGAATAAGACGTTTGAGCCTACCAACTTTGCGATTCAGGAGGGATAGATTGGACTTAGTCAATGTATTTCTAATTATTAAAGGTGTTGATGATTTGTCTTTTAGTGATTTCGATCAGTTTAGCCATTATTCACCCACACGACAAAATTCATTAAAATTGTATCAGAAAAGTGTTTTAAGAAAGGTTGGACAGGGTTCTTTTGTTTGATCATTTAATTTCAAGTAATAATGTTACAGCTTTTAAAACAGCTTTGGTTGGAACCTCTTTATGAAGGGCAGTATATTACCTTAAATTACCTTAAATCACAGCTTGGAGTGAAATAAGGACTTTCGATCCTGTTGAATCACTCCTTGTGATGACTGTTGTGGTTGGTTAAGTTCTGGTGGAAGATTCTGGTGCTTCCCAGTCAAACTTCCACGGTGTATCTTTCTACTCAGCATTCAGATGGCGTTTGAAAGCATCTGTTGATTCAGCAGCAACAGTGTCCCCCTTGAGGTTGTTCTAGAGGTTCTCGATCCAATTCAAGAAGAAATTGCATCTTGCTCCAGTTGTAGCGTAATGTTTGCAGATTTGTCTAGGGTGTCCCTAGGTTTTGTAGGAGGTGTCGATCTCCAGGATCTTATTTTCTCGATTGGTTGAGAGGAGTTTGTGCACCTGGATCATGTTTCCACGTTTCCGTCTGTATACTAAGGAGGGGAGGTTGAGTTCCTTCAGCCATTCACTTTATGTCTTGTTTTCCATGCCGGCAATCATCTTAGTGCCAGAATAAATATAGAACCAGAATAAATGTTACAGCTTTGTTTGGAACCTCTTTTTATGAAGGGCGGTATATAAAAAACCATAATATTTATGGCATTAGTATGATTTGTTTTACTCAGTGCCCCTAAAAAGAGTTTAATGAATTTGTCTCTCCGCGCATTTTGGTGTATTTGCTTAAATTTTGTAATGTGTTCAGCTTAGGGAGTTTATTAGTTAACTGTAGTTACAGTCAATACCCAGAAGTTCAGTTCTTGTATATTGTCTTTGTCTATTGTTGGTTATTGTTTTGTTTATTCTTAATTTGTACCGAGACAAGCCTATGACTAACTCCGTTTTGGTTTAAAATAAATAAAATAAAATCCTAAGGATTTCTGGCACTGCCAGAACGGTTTAATTCTAGCCCAGAACAACAGCAAAGACTATAACTCACCATAGTTGCAACAGTAGCTGCAACCTTAGCCTAAAGGAAGCAAAATCTTAAAAGCACGTTTTCTAAGAGACTTTCTAGTAGGGAAAATTTCGCAATCAGCGCTGTTTCAGAAATAGTAGCTATTATTCAAACCTCGCAAAATATAGATTTTTAGTTATTGATTAAAGTAAGATTTTGGAAATTGAAAAAAAATGTATCTGAAACTCTTCAAAATGACGTTAAGTTGAAAAAAACGTGCATTGGAATCGTCAATTGCAAATCGCAAATCGTGCATTGGAAAATCTTATTTGTAATATAATTCCTTATGTGGTCATAAATAGGTCCCCCCCTCCAATATGCATTCTAATTTTGAATGGTTCAACCCAAAACTTCAAACACACATAAAAACTTCAATTCAGATTTCAAAGAAGAGAAATGTAGTTTCTTTGAAACTATAGGAATAAAGATAGGTAATTTCTCGTGTCCTACATATGATTCAATTAAATTTCAGGGCTTTAAAGGAACTGGTGCCACCAAAAAACTTCGTAAATACGTCCTGGAAACCTCCCAACTCTCCAACTAAAGTTTGCAACAGTATAATCACAAACAATGTGTATAAAAATAAACAAAGAAAAATACCTTATCAGTGTATTCACAATAGATTCCTTTTCTCTTCAAAAAATAAGTGTTGACTAAATACAATTACTGACCCAGGCCATTCAAGTGCTTCAATTATAGCCATCCTAATAATAATCAAGCATGTTATCTGAATTATGGAAATAAATACTACTTATAGATTATGAAATCGGCAGTCATGAATTAACAATTTAATAAACTAAGTAAGTCTCATAAATATTCTATGTAGTTTATTACTTTAACCTGGAATCACTAGTTAAGTATATCCAAATTTGCCTGTCAAAATTTGAAAGTATACATGCCAACTGCAGTACTCGGTGACAAATTAGGTGTGTTTCGTTTTTCCGAATATACTGCGAGCTTTTACAATTACTAGTCATAGGCAGCGCAATAGCGCTGCCTAAGTAAAGAACGATGTTGGCACAATGTATTATTATTATTTTTTTTTTTTGGGCGGGGGGGGTTAGACCAGGGTACTTCGTATACAAGGAGTTGTCATAGAAACTTCGAAAGGGGCTCATTCGATTAGAAATTAAAGGGGCTAGAGCCCTTTTTAATAGTCGAAAGTGATTGGAGGGCAACCAATCCCCCTCCCACGCCCATCATTTCCCCAAACACATCCAGTCAACATTTTGAGATAGCTTTTTTGTTCAGCGTAGTTGAAAGGTTCGGAAATTATATCACTGAGGATGATACCCCCCCCCCCCACAGCCCTCAGGGCAAGGGTTGTAAGTTATGACCTGGGGACCTATAAGGCATTTATAGAAAGGGCGGTCGTATAAGATTCGCAGGGACTTATTGGATTGGTAATCAGAAATTCTTATGCCATTTTAAGAGTTTAAGTGATCGGAGGGCAGCTACCCCCCACCGCCACAGACACACGCCGTATTTTCCCAAAATGTATCCAATTGAAATTTTGAAATATCAATTTTATTCAGAATAGTCCAAAGATCATATATAAAGGCTTTTGGGGTTGAAAGAAATCCCCAGAGCCTGGGGGCAAAGGTTGTAACTTATGCTCGGGTGCATTTGAGCTTTTTTTTCTGGGTCGGATGGCTGTATATATGGGCGTAGGGAAGGAGGGCAGCTGCCCCAACTGGAACTGTAATGGATGTAGTCTAGGCTCTGAAGCGTCAAAGCCGCCCATTGTATGGATTTAGTGGTTAATGGTTTCCAAATACGTTTTTAACTGTCCCAGTCCCCCTGCTCAACGGCCTTTTTAAAGGCCAACAAATCATTAAACACTTTCTAGCCAGTAGAATGCTTATAATGAATTTGCTTGGCCCAATAGCAATTCCCATGCTATTTGCTTGGCCCAATAGCAATTCCCATGCTATTTGCTTCCTGCCATAGGAAAAACATTTCCAGAGCATGTACTTATGGATTTGCTTGCCTTATGTTCCTTGGAGATTACGGTCCTTGGCACCTTTGAAGAAAAAGGATTAAAGTGATTAGCAATTACGAGCGGGGATTCCTCGCTGTTTTGTTTTTTTAAATCGAAAACTAGAGATTTTCAAATTGCGTATTTAGGATTTGTTTTGATTGACATTTTTGTTAAAAGGGAAAAGGAATTCGAATATTGGACACTATGAACGATATTAATTAATTTTTTGAATAATAGGAGTGTGATTGATTCTAATTAGTGATTGGATAATTTTTTAACATGAAATCTCGGAATAAAAATATTTTTTGGGGGAGATGGGTTGATTGTGTACCGTATAATACACAAGTGATGTTTGGACAGTGTTGTCAACTGTTGCCTGATTCCGTGTGGTTTTTCTTTACTTGGTGCCCATTAAAAACGAAATTTTTGTGTTAAATAAGTAGTTCTTGTATCTTTTGAAAGAGCTTTACGGGGTTTGAGAGACTCGGTTGCATTGTATTTTCCATAATTTTTTTTACAAGAAACTAGAGTTTACGGTCAAAAACCCTTATTAGCTCAGATTTTATAGAAATAGTTTTATTTTTCGATCCGAAAATAGACTAAAGTTTCAGATTTGAATTAGAGAATTGTATTTTCCATAATTGTCTTACATCTTTGTAACAAACACTTTTTCGACCAGATGGGTTTTTAAAAGCACATTCAGCATGGCGTGCGCTATTTTTTTTTTTAACATGAACCCTTTAGAGACCAATTTGATCAACTTGGAGAAAGTTCAAATAGAATCGTTACTGATATTGATATTAGTGCGTAAACTACAAACTGACAAAATATCCAGAATTTTTTTTCTAATAGCCTTGACTTTGAGACTTTTTGGGAGTGTTTCTTTCTGTTTTTCGAAAATAAGGCAAATTTTCTCAGGCTGGGTTGTTTGAGTCTTTTTGGTCTGTATTTGTCTCTTTGGGCTGTTTGTGTCTCTTTGGGCGGTTTGTTTTTCTTTGGGCTATGTGTGTCTCTTTCGGCTGTTTCAGTCTCTTTTGTCTGTTTGTGTATCTTTGTGCTGTTTGTGTCTTTTTGGTCTTTGTTTTTATCTTTGGGCTGTTAGCGTCTCTTTGGGCTGTTTGAGTTTTTTTTTTGGTCTGTGTTTGTCTCTTTGGGCTGCGTCTGCCTCTTTGGGGTGTTTGTGTCTCTTTGGGCTGTATGTGTCTCTTTAGGCTGTATGAGTCTTTTTGGTCTGTGTGTGTCTCTTTGGTGTGTTTGTGTCTCTTTGGGCTGTGTGTGTCTCTTTAGGCTGTTTGAGTCTTTTTGGTCAGTGTTTGCCTCTTTGAGTTGTGTTTCTCTTTGGACTGTGTGTGTCTCTTAGGGCTGTTTGTGTTTCTTAGGGCTGTGTGTGTCTCTTTGGGATGTGTGTCTCTTTGGGTTGTTTGAGTCTTTTTGGTCTGTTTGTGTCTCTTTAGGTTGTTTGAGTCTTTTTGGGCTGTGTGTATCTCTCTGTTGGATGTGTGCGTCTCTTTGGGCCCGTGTACGTCTCTTTGGGCTGTGGGTGTCTCTTTGTGATGTGTGTGTGTCTCTTTAGGCTGTGTGTGTCTCTTTGGACTGCGTGTTTTTTTTGGGGGTGTTTGAGTGTTTTTGGTCTGTATGTGTCTCTTTGGGCTATGTGTTTCTCTTGAGGCTGTTTGAGTCTTTTTCGTCTGTGTTTGTCTCTTTGGGCTGTGTTTCTCTTTGGGCTGTGTATGTCTCTTTGGGCTGCTTGTGTCTCTTAGGGCTATATGTGTCTCTTTGGGCTCTGTGTCTCTTTGGGCTGTTTGAGTCTTTTTGGTCTGTTTGTGTTTCTCTTTGGGCTGTGTGTGTCTCTTTGGGCTGTTTGTGTCTCTTAGGTCTGTGTGTGTCTCTTTGGGATGTGTGTCTCTTTGAGCTGTTTGAGTCTTTTGGGTCTGTGTGTGTCTCTTTAGGTTGTTTGAGTCTTTTTGGTCTGTGTTTTTCTCTTCGGGCTGTGTGTGTCTCTTTAGGCTGTGTGCGTCTTTTTGGGATGCATTTTTCTCTTTGGACTATGGGTGTCTCTTTTTGATGTGTGTGTCTCTTTAGGCTGTATGTGTCTCTTTGGACTATGTGTCTTTTTGGGGTGTTTGAGTCTTTTTGGTCTGTATGTGTCTCTTTGGGCTATGTGTTTCTCTTTGGGATGTTTGAGTCTTTTTGGTCTGTGTTTGTCTCTTTGGGTTGTTTGTGTCTCTTTGGTCTGTGTGTGTCTCTTTGGGCTGTTTGAGTCTTTTAGGTCTGTGTTTGTCTCTTTGGGCTGTTTGAGTTTTTTTTTTGGTCTGTGTTTGTGTCTTTGGGCTCTGTGTGTCTCTTTGGGGTGTTTGTGTCTCTTTGGGCTGTGTGTGTCTCTTTAGGCTGTTTGAGTCTTTTTTGTCTATGTTTGTCTCTTTGGGTTGTGTTTCTCTTCGGGCTGTGTATGTCTCTTTGTGGTGTTTGTTTCTCTTAGGGCTTTGTGCGTCTCTTTGGGATGTGTGTCTCTTTGAGCTGTTTGAGTCTTTTTGGTCTGTTTGTGTCTCTTTAGGTTGTTTGAGTCTTTTTGGTCTGTGTTTGTCTCTTCGGGCTGTGTGTGTCTCTTTAGCCTGTGTGCGTCTCTTTGGGCTGTATCTGTCTCTTTGGACTGTGGGTGTCTCTTTGTGATGTGTGTGTCTCTTTAGGCTGTGTGTGTCTCTTTGGACTGTGTGTCTTTTTTGGGGTGTTTGAGTCTTTTTGGTCTGTATGTGTCTCTCTGGGCTATGTGTTTCTCTTTGGGCTGTGGTCTCTAAACAGTTCATGATAAAATAAATAGTTTGGGACAAGAAAAAAAAAGGTTCGGCGATACGTATTTCATGGGCTGTGTGTGTGTCTCTGTTGGATGTGTGCGTCTCTTTGGGCCCGTGTGCGTCTCTTTGGGCTGTATGTGTCTCTTTGGGCTGTGGGTGTCTCTTTGTGATGTGTATGTCTCTTTAGGCTGTGTGTGTCTCTTTGGACTGTGTGTCTTTTTTGGGGGGTGTTTGAGTCTTTTTGGTCTGTATGTGTCTCTTTGGGCTATGTGTTTTTCTTTGGGCTGTTTGAGTCTTTTTGGTCTGTGTTTTTCTCTTTGGGTTGTGTTTCTCTTTGGGCTGTGTGTGTCTGTTTGGGGTGTGTGTGTCTCTTAGGGCTTTGTGTGTCTCGTTTGGCTTTGTGTCTCTTTGGGCTTTTTGAGCCTTTTTGGTCTATTTTTGTCTGTTTGGGTTTTTTGAGTCTTTTTGGTATGTGTTTGTCTCTTTGGGACTGTTTGTGTCTCTTTTGGACTGTTTGTGTTTGTTTGGGCTATTTGGGTGTCTTTGCACTGTTTGAGTCTTTTTGGTATGTTTGTGTCTCTTTGGGCTGTTTGAGTCTTTTTGGTCTGTGTTTGTCTCTTTGGGTTGTTTGCGTCTCTTTGGGCTGTTTGAGTTTTTTTTGGTCTGTGTTTGTCTCTTTGGGCTGTTTGTGTTTCTTTGGGCTGTTTGAGTTTTTTTTGGTCTGTGTTTGTTTCTTTGGGCTGTTTGTGTCTATTTGGGCTGTTTGTGTTTCTTTGGGCTGTTTGTGTATCTTTGGGCTATGTGTTTCTCTTTGGACTGTTTGAGTCTTTTTGGTCTGTTTGCGTCTCTTTGGGCTGTTTGAGTTTTTTTTGGTCTGTGTTTGTCTCTTTGCGCTGTGTGTGTCGCTTTGGGGTGTTTGTGTCTCTTTGGGCTGTGTGTGTCTCTTTAGACTGTTTGAGTCTTTTTTGGTCTGTGTTTATCTCTTTGGTTTGTGTTTCTCTTTGGACTGTGTGTGTCTCTTTGGGCTGTTTCTGTCTCTTAGGGCTGTGTGTGTCTCTTTGGGATGTGTGTCTCTTTGACCTGTTTGAGTCCTTTTGGTCTGTTTGTGTCTCTTTAGGTTGTTTGAGTCTTTTTGGTCTGTGTTTTTCTCTTCGGGCTGTGTGTGTCTCTTTAGCCTGTGTGCGTCTTTTTGGGCTGTATGTGTCTCTTTGGACTGTGGGTGTCTCTTTGTGATGTGTGTGTCTCTTTAGGCTGTGTGTGTCTCTTTGGACTGTGTGTCTTTTTGGGGTGTTTGAGTCTTTTTGGTCTGTATGTGTCTCTTTGGGCTATGTGTTTCTCTTCGGGCTGTTTGAGTCTTTTTGGTCTGTTTGTGTCTCTTTGGGCTGTTTGAGTCTTTTTGGCCTGTATTTGTCTCTTTGGGACTGTTTGTTTCTCTTTGGGCTGTTTGTGTATCTTTGGGCTGTTTGTGTTTCTTTGGGCTTTGTGTTTCTCTTTGGACTGTTTGAGTCTTTTTGGTCTGTTTGCGTCTCTTTGGGCTGTTTGAGTTTTTTTTGTATGTGTTTGTCTCTTTGGGCTGTGTGTGTCTCTTTGGGGTGTTTGTGTCTCTTTGGGCTGTGTGTGTCTCTTTAGGCTGTTTGAGTATTTTTTGTTCTGTGTTTTTCTATTTGGTTTTTGTTTCTATTTGGGCTGTTTGTGTTTCTTTGGGCTGTTTGTGTCTCTTAGGGCTGTGTGTGTCTCTTTGGGATGTGTGTCTCTTTGAGCTGTTTGAGTCCTTTGGGTCTGTTTGTGTCTCTTTAGGTTGTTTGAGTCTTTTTGGTCTGTGTTTGTCTCTTCGGGCTTTCTGTGTCTCTTTAGCCTGTGTGCTTCTTTTTGGGCTGTATGTGTCTCTTTGGACTGTGGGTGTCTCTTTTTGATGTGTGTGTCTCTTTAGGCTGTGTGTGTCTCTTTGGACTGTGTGTCTTTTTGGGGTGTTTGAGTCTTTTTGGTCTGTATGTGTCTCTTTGGGCTATGTGTTTCTCTTTGGGCTGTTTGAGTCTTTTTGGTCTGTTTGTGTCTCTTTGCGTTGTTTGAGTTTTTTTGGTCTGTATTTGTCTCTTTGGGACTGTTTGTGTCTCTTTGGGCTGTTTGTGTATCTTTGGGCTGTTTGTGTATCTTTGGTCTTTGTGTTTCTCTTTGGTCTGTTTGTGTCTGTTTGGTCTGTTTGCGTCTATTTGGGCTGTTTGAGTTTTTTTTGTCTGTGTTTGTCTCTGGGGTCTGTTTGTGTCTCTTGGGGGTGTTTGTGTCTCTTTGGGCTGTGTGTGTCTCTTTGGGCTGTTTGTGTCTTTTTGGTCCTTTGTTTTGTCTTGGGTTTGTGTGTATCTTTGGAATGTGCTATTTTCTTTGGGCTGTTTGTGTCTCTTAGGTATGTGTGCGTCTCTTTTGGCTGTGTTTCTGTTTGGTCTGTTTGAGTCTTTTGTATCTGTGTGTGTCTCTTTAGGTTGTTTGAGTCTTTTTGGTCTGTGTTTGTCTCTTCGGGCTGTGTGTGTCTCTTTAGCCTGTGTGCGTCTTTTTGGGATGTATGTGTCTCTTTGGACTGTATGTGTCTCTTTGTGATGTGTGTGTCTCTTTAGGCTGTGTGTGTCTCTTTGGACTGTGTGTCTTTTTGGGGTGTTTGAGTCTTTTTGGTCTGTATATGTCTCTTTGGGCTATGTGTTTCTCTTTGGGCTGTTTGAGTCCTTTTGGACTGTGTATGTCTCTTTCGGCTGTCTGTGTCTCTTTGGACTGTGGGTTTCTCTTTGGGCTGTGGGTTGATTGGCAGAAGGATGTATTAGCGAAGTCATAGTGGAGGGCGAGTTGCTAGCGAAAAATCTAAGCTAATAAGGGTTTTTGACCGTAAACTCTAGTTTTTTGTCAGTTTGTAGTTTACGCACTAATAGGATTGAATCATAGAGAAACAACAAATTTACATTTTAAAAAAAATGTGACTCAAAGACGTTTCGTTCTTTTCACTGGCTTGAAATTGCATACAAACGAGCCAATCAGATGTTACAATCCTTTTGTTTGCTCAAAATTCGACAAAGCAACGATGGTTAGGCTAGTTTATTTTGCATGATATTTCTAAAGCCCATTAAGATGAAGAAATGTCTTCAAAGTCAAGGCTATAAGAAAAATAAAGTTCTGGATATTTTTGTTAGTTTGTAGTTTACTCACTAATATCAATATCAGTAACGATTCTATTTGAACTTTCTCCAAGTTGATCAAATTGGTCTCTAAACAGTTCATGATAAAAAAATAGTTTGGGACCTGAAAAAAAAACCTAAAATAATGTCTTGAAATCATTTTCAACAATCAGAGCAGGAGGGTGTTGGGATTGAATCATAGAGAAACAACGAATTTACTTTTTTTTAAAAATGTGACTCAAAGACGTTCCGTTCTTTTCACTGACTTGAAATTGCATACGAACGAACCAATCAGATGTTACAATCCTTATGTTTGCTCAAAATTCGACAAAGCAACGACGGTTAGGCTACTTTATTTTGCATGTTATTTCTAAAGCCAATTAAGATGAAGATATGTCTTCAAAATCAAGGCTATAAGAAAAAAAGTTCTGGATATTTTTGTCAGTTTGTAGTTTACGCACTAATATCAATATCAGTAACGATTCTATTTGAACTTTTTCCAACTTGATCAAATTGGTCTCTAAACAGTTCATGATAAAAAAAAATAGTTTGGGACAAGAAAAAAAAACCTAAAATAATGTCGTGAAATCATTTTCAACACTCAGAGCAAGGGGTGTTGGAATTGAATCATAGAGAAACAACGAATTTACTTTAAAAAAAAAATCATTTTTAACACTCAGAGCAGAGGGGTGTTGGGATTGAATCATAGAAAAACAGCGAATTTAATTTTAAAAAAAATGTGACTCAAAGACGTTTCGTTATTTTCACTGGCTTGAAATTGGATACAAACGAACCAATCAGATGTTAGAATCCTTATGTTTGCTCAAAATTCGACAAAGCAACGACGCATAGGCTACTTTATTTTGCATGTTATTTCTAAAGCCAATTAAGATGAAGAAATGTCTTCAAAATCAAGGCTATAAGAAAAAAAAGTTCTGGATATTTTTGTCAGTTTGTAGTTTACGCACTAATATCGATATCAGTTGCGATTCTATTTAAACTTTCTCCAAGTTGATCAAATTTGTCTCTAAGCAGTTCATGATAAAAAAAATAGTTTGGGAAAAGAAAAAAAAACATAAAATACTGTAGTGAAAACCTTTTCACCACTCAGAGCAGGGGGGGGGGTGTTGGGATTGAATCATAGAGAAACAACGAATTTACTTTTTTTAAAATGTGACTCAAAGACGTTTCGTTCATTTCACTGGCTTAAAATTGTTTAGTTACCAATTTGATCAACTTGGAGAAAGTTCAAATAGAATCGTTACTAATATTGATATTAGTGCGTAAACTACAAACTGACAAAAAAATCCAGAACTTTTTTTTCTTATAGCATTGACTTTGAAGACATTACTTCATCTTAATTGGATTTAGAAATATCATGCAATATAAACTAGCCTAACCGTCGTTGCTTTGTCGAATTTTGAGCAAACAAAAGGATTGTAACACCTGATTGGCTCGTTAGTATGCAATTCCAAGCCATTGAAAACAATGAAACGTCTTTGAGTCACATTTTTAAAAAAAAGTAAATTCGTTGTTTCTCTATGATTCAATCCCAACATCCCCCCCCCTGCTCTGCGTGTTGAAAATGATTTCACGACATTATTTTAGGTTTTTTTTTTCTTGTCCCAAACTATTTTTTTTATCATGAACCATTTAGAGACCAATTTGATCAACTTGGAGAAAGTTCAAATAGAATCGTTACTGATATCGATATTAGTGCGTAAACTACAAACTGACAAAAATATCCAGAACTTTTTTTTCTTATAGCATTGACTTTGAAGACATTTCTTCATCTTAATTGGCTTTAGAAATAAAATGCAAAATAAAGTAGCCTAAGCGTCGTTGCTTTGTCGAATTTTGAGCAAACAAAAGGATTGCAACACCTGATTGGCTCGTTTGTATGCAATTTCAAGCCAGTGAAAAGAACGAAACGTCTTTGAGTCATATTTTTTATAAAATTAAATTCGCTGTTTCGCTATGATTCAATCCTAGCGCCTCCCTGCTCTGAGTGTTGAAAATGATTTATTTTTTTTTTTAAGTAAATTCGTTGTTTCTCTATGATTCAATCCCAACACCCCCCTGCTCTGAGTGTTGAAAATTATTTCACGACATTATTTTTGGTTTTTTTTTTCTTGTCCCAAAATATTTTTTTTATCATGAACTGTTTAGAGACCAATTTGATCAACTTGAAAAAAGTTAAAATAGAATCATTACTGATATTGATATTAGTGCGTAAACTACAAACTGACAAAAATATCCAGAACTTTTTTTCTTATAGCCTTGATTTTGAAGACATATCTTCATCTTAATTGGCTTTAGAAATAACATGTAAAATAGAGTAGCCTAACCGTCGTTGCTTTGTCGAATTTTGAGCAAACATAAGGATCGTAACATCTGATTGGTTCGTTAGCATGCAATTTCAAGCCAGTGAAAAGAACGAAACGTCTTTGAGTCACATTTTTTTTTATAAGTAAAATCGTTTTTTCTCTATGATTGAATCCTAAAGCCCCCCTACTCTGAGTGTTGAAAATTATTTCAAAACATTATTTTAGGTTTTTTTTTCTTGTCCCAAACTATTTTTTTTATCATGAACCGTTTAGAGACCAATTTGATCAACTTGGAGCAATTTGATCTGATTGGCTCGTTTGTATGCAATTTCAAGCCAGTGAAAAGAACGAAACGTTTTTGAGTCACATTTTTTTTTAAATGTAAATTCGTTGTTTCTCTATGATTCAATCCTATTAGTGCGTAAACTACAAACTGACAAAAAACTAGAGTTTACGGTCAAAAACCCTTATTAGCTTAGATTTTTCGCTAGCAACTCGCCCTCCACTATGACTTCGCTAATACATCCTTCTGCCAATCAACCCACGGCCCAAAGAGACATCTACAGTCCAAAAAGACTCAAACAGCCCAAAGAGACACAAACAGACCAAAAAGACTCAAACAGCCCGAAGAGAAACATATAGCCCAAAGAGACACATACAGACCAAAAAGACTCAAACACCCCAAAAAGACACACAGTCCAAAGAGACACACACAGCCTAAAGAGACACACACATCACAAAGAGACACCCACAGTCCAAAGAGACACATACAGCCCAAAAAGACGCACACAGGCTAAAGAGACATACACAGCCCGAAGAGACAAACACACACCAAAAAGACTCAAACAACCTAAAGAGACACAAACAGACTAAAAGGACTCAAACAGCTCAAAGAGACACACATCCCAAAGAGACACACACAGCCCTAAGAGACACAAACAGCCCAAAGAGACACACACATCCCAAAGAGAAACACAACCCAAAGAGACAAACACAGACCAAAAAGACTCAAACATCCTAAAGAGACACACACACCCCAAAGAGACAAAAACACCCCAAAGAGACACACACAGCCCAAAGAGACAAACACAGACCAAAAAAAAACTCAAACAGCCCGAAGAGACGCAAACAGCCCAAAAAGACTCACACAGTCCAAAGAGACACACATAGCCCAAAGAAACACAAACAGCCCAAAGAAACACAAACAGCCCAAAGAGACACAAACAGTCCCAAAGAGACAAAGACAGACCAAAAAAACTCAAACAACCCAAAGAGACACAAACAGACCAAAAAGACTCAAACAGCCCAAAGAGAAACACATAGCCCAAAGAGACACATACAGACCAAAAAGACTCAAACCCCCCAAAAAGACACACAGTCCAAAGAGACACACACAGCCTAAAGAGACACACACACCAAAAAGAGACACCCACAGTCCAAAGAGACACATACAGCCCAAAAAGACGCACACAGGCTAAAGAGACACAGACAGCCCGAAGAGACAAACAAAAAGACACAGACCAAAAAGACTCAAACAACCTAAAGAGACACAAACAGACCAAAAAGACTCAAAAAGCTCAAAGAGACACACATCCCAAAGAGACACACACAGCCCTAAGAGACACAAACAGACCAAAAAGACACAAACATACAAAAGAAACAAATAAACCACAGAGACACACAAGGACCAAAAAGACTCAAACAGCCTAAAGAGACACACACAGCCCAAAGAGACACAAACACCCCAAAGAGACACACACAGCCCAAAGAGACAAACACAGACAAAAAAAAACTCAAACAGCCCAAAGAGACGCAAACAACCCAAAGAGACAAACACAGACCAAAAAGACTCAAACACCCCAAAGAGACACAAACAGACCAAAAAGACTCAAACAGTCCAAAGAGACACAAATAGCCCAAAGAAACACAAACAGACCAAAGAGACACAAACAGCCCAAAGAGACAAACACAGACCAAAAAGACTCAAACAACCCAAAGAGACACAAACATACCAAAAAGACTCAAACAGCCCAAAGAGACACACAGCCCAAAGGGGCAAACATAGCCCTAAGAGACACAAACAGCCCAAAGAGACAAACACAGCCAAAAGATAAACACAACCCAAAGAGACAAACACAGACCAAAAAGACTCAAACAGCCCAAAGAAAACACATAGCCCAAAGAGACACATACAGACCAAAAAGACTCAAACACCCCCCCCCCCCAAAAAAAGACACACAGTCCAAAGAGACACACACAGCCTAAAGAGACAAACACATCACAAAGGGACACCCACAGCCCAAAGGGACACATACAGCCCAAAGAGACGCACACGGGCCCAAAGAGACGCACACATCCAACAGAGAGACACACACAGCCCATGAAATACGTATCGCCGAACCTTTTTTTTCTTGTCCCAAACTATTTTTTTTATCATGAACTGTTTAGAGACCACAGCCCAAAGAGAAACACATAGCCCAAAGAGACACATACAGACCAAAAAGACTCAAACACCCCAAAAAAGACACACAGTCCAAAGAGACACACACAGCCTAAAGAGACAAACACATCACAAAGAGACACCCACAGCCCAAAGAGACACATACAGCCCAAAGAGACACACACAGGCTAAAGAGACACACACAGCCCGAAGAGAAAAACACAGACCAAAAAGACTCAAACAACCTAAAGAAACACAAACAGACCAAAAAGACTCAAACAGCTCAAAGAGACACACATCCCAAAGAGACACACACAACCCTAAGAGACACAAACGCCCCAAAGAGACGCACACAACCAGAAGATAAACACAATTCAAAGAGAAACACACGTACCAAATAGAATCAAATATACGAAAGAAACACGCACAGACCCAAGAGCTACACACATCCCGAATAGACACACACACCTAAAAGAGACAAAAACAGACCAAAAAAAAAACTCAAACAGCCCAAAGAGACGCAAACAGCCCAAAGAGACAAACAAAGACCTAAAAGACTTAAACAGCCCATAGAGACAAAAACAGGCCAAAAACACTCAAACACCCAAAAGAAACACACACAGACCAAAAAGACACAAACAGACCAAATAGACACAAATAGCCCACACAAACGCAAATACCCCATTGACACGCAAACAGCCCACAGACACACAAACAGAAAAAAAAGACACAAACAGCAACAATACACACACACAGACAAAAAAGGCTCAAACAGCCCACAGAGACACAGAGCCTAAAGAGACACACAAAGCCGTAAAAGACACAAACAGCCCAAAGAGACATACGCAGCCCAAAGAGAAACAAAACCCAAAGAGACACACACAGACCAAAAAGACTCAAACAGCCCTAAGAGAAACACATAGCCCAAAGAGACACATACAGACCAAAAACACTCAAACACCCCAAAAAAAAGACACGCAGTCCAAAGAGACACACACAGCCTAAAGAGACACACACACATCACAAAGAGACACCCACAGCCCAAAGAGACACATACAGCCCAAAGAGACGTACACGGGCCCAAAGAGACGCACACATCCAACAGAGAGATACACACAGCCCAAAGAGACACACACAGCCCGAAGAGACAAACACAGACCAAAAAGACTCAAACAACCTAAAGAGACACAAACAAACCAAAAAGACTCAAACAACCCAAAGAGACACACATCCCAAAGAGACACACACAGCCCTAAGAAACACAAACAGCCCTAAGAGACACACACAGACCAAAGAGAAACACAACTCAAAGAGGCAAACACTGACCAAAAAGACTCAAACAGCCTAAAGAGACACACACAGCCCAAAGAGACACAAACACCCCAAAGAGACGGACACAGCCCAAAGAGACAAACACAGACCAAAAAGACTCAAACAGCCTTAAGAGACTCAAACAGCCCAAAGAGACACAAACAGACAAAACAGACTGACACATCCGAAAAAGACACACACAACCAAAAGAAAAACAAACAGCCCAAAGAGACACAAACGACCCAAAGAGACGAACACAGACCAAAAAGACTCAAATAGCCCAACCTGAGAAAATTTGCCTTATTTTCGAAAAACGGAAAGAAACACTCCCGAAAAGTCTCAAAGTCAAGGCTATAAGAAAAAAAGTTCTGGATATTTTGTCAGTTTGTAGTTTACGCACTAATATCAATATCGGTAAGGATTCTATTTGAAGTTACTCCGAGTTGATCCAATTGGTCTCTAAAGGGTTCATGATAAAAAAAATAGCGCACGCCATGCTGAATGTGCTGTTAAAAACCTATCTGGTCAAAAACATGTTTGTTATCGTTAATGATTTCGAAAGATGTAAGAAAATTATGGAAAATACAATTCTCTAATTCAAATCTGAAACTTTAGTCTATTTTCGGATCGAAAAATAAAACTATTTCTATAAAATCTGAGCTAATAAGGGTTTTTGACCGTAAACTCTAGTTTCTTGTAAAAAAATTATGTAAAATACAATGCAACCGAGTCTCTCAAACCCCGTAAAGCTCTTTTAACAGATACAAGAACTACTTATTTAACACAAAAATTTCGTTTTTAATGAGCACTAAGTAAAGAAAAACCACACGGAATCAGGCAACAGTTGACAACACTGTCTAAACATCACTTGTGTATTATACAGTACACAATCAACCCATCTCCCCCAAAAAATATTTTTATTCCAAGATTTCATGTTAAAAAATTATCCAATCACTAATTAGAATCAATCACACTCTTATTATTCAAAACATTAATTAATATCGTTCAAAGTGTCCAATTTGCGAATTCCTTATCCCTTTTTGCAAAAATGTCAATCAAAACAATTCCTAAATACGCAATTCGACAATCTCTAGTTTTCGATTAAAAAAAAACCAGCGGGGAATCCCCGCTCGTAATTGCTAATCACTTTAACCCTTTTTCTCCAAAGGTGCCAAGGAACGTAATCTCCTCAAAACTTAATCACACAGGAAGGAACATAAGGCAAGCAAATCCATAAGTACATGCTCTGGAAATGTTTTTCCTATGGCAGGAAGCAAATAGCATGGGAATTGCTATTGGGCCAAGCAAATAGCATGGGAATTGCTATTGGGCCAAGCAAATTCATTATAAGCATTCTACTCTAGCCCAGGTTTTATGAGCCTTTTCTTTGATGTGCATTCAAAATGACAGCAAATATTTTTCTTTTCTTTTTGTCTCAGGTGCAATATCTGAATAAAATTATGCAAAGAAATTACTATTGCTATTTTACTGTATTTAGCTTTTCCATTCATATTTGAATAAAGTTTGCATTGTCACAATGAAATTGTCGGAAAAATAATTGTTACTATTTTATTGCACAAGCCATTGTTTTCATTTTTGAAAGAAGCAAGTAGGAACGGAGAAAAATGTAGTCCTACCCTTAATTGTCCTGGACCTTACAGTTTTGAATAAAAGCATTGCATTAGTTATTCGCAGTTAATAAATAAGTATGAAAAGCTGACAAAATTTTACATATTAAATAAATTTCCTTGTAAACTGACTCTGAGGCAATGATAAACTATGCAATGAAGTCCAAAATCATGAGTTCCAAACTATTAAAACAAGGCATCCTACTGACTTTAATATAGAGGTCGGAGAATAAAAACAAATTATATTTTAGCGTGGTATTCACCGTTGAAATTGTAAGTCTTGGAAGTTCATTATCCTTGCTATCCCATCCCTCATAAAGACTTTTATTCTCATATGGAACAAATTGTATTTATTGTCGTTTTCTTTTTTGGTGGCAAAAGGATGACTCGAATTTCTAAGCATCATATATATACTAACCGAATGCTTAGCGTTTAAAAGATAAACTGAGCATTGACCATGTTGATTCTTCCCAAAACTACTTTTAGCCTTTTGAAATACAAGACTCCATAAGCCTTAAAAGCCTTTACTTCGGGAAAAAAATGCATCCGAGTTCCTTTGACTGACTCATCTTTTTTTAAGACTGTCGTGCTAGAGGGATCCTGGTAAAAAAAAAAGAAAAAAAAACACAGATGCTTGCTCTGAGAAGCCTCCCTGTCCTCCTTATATCCTCGCTGTACTACCACTAATGCAAATTTAGATGCAAAATTCTAAAAAGCAGTCATGCTTTACTTGCTTATTCACACAAATGTAAATATTTTTAATGTGTCCGATTTTTTTTTTCAAAATTAGGCTAGTTTGCGATTTCTATTGTTTATTTTTAAGCTAAATCCGAAAATGCACTTTAGAAAAGGACATTTCTCAGGTTTCAAATAATTGGGTTTTAATTGGTGCGCATATTGAACTTTTATATATGCTGTGGTCGAAAGAAAGAAAAGCAGTTTGCTTCCACCTTGCAACCCTAGTAGTAAGGCCATATAAGATTAAAAATATACATGCACTTTCACAAGCCTGAGGCATGGATATGTGTGTATATTTTCAAGTAATTGGGTTACCAGGGCCATTTGCCTATTACAATGAACGATACTTACCTTGAACCAGACGGGTTTTCTGAGGTAACACCCATTTTTTGGAGGTCAAACAGAGAGAGAGCGACGGTCACACTAACTACGAGATTAATAGTTGGATTCAGATAAAAGGAGTAATTTTCATTGTAGTTCACATTAGTTGGAGAACTGAGTTAAGAGAGAGATCAGCTTTTTCTAGAGGTTATTAGTGGAAAAAAAATGAGTGATGCATTTACAATATTGGAGATTAATGATGGAACAGACAGCAGCAGCACCAATGATAAACGTGTACCTAATGTAGCTGTGGAAATAACCGCTGGCTGGAGACTATGTCTTGAATGGGACATTATGTATGCGAGATACGTGATATCATTAAGCAAGTTTAAGCAGGAGGAGCAACTATGTTTTGCTGGAAAAGTGAAAATTCTCCATATAAATAAACTTCGGTCAGCATTAGGTTTACTCTCGAAATATACTGATGAGAACAAAATGTATCAGTGAATATTATTATTATTTTTGTAATTAATGTGCGATAAAATTTATAAATCAATTGTTTTTTTTCTTTCTATAGCAGACAAGCGTATATTTCTTAGTGTAGAAAAAGAAATTCTGAAGAGTCTGAAACTGGCTGTGATAGAGTTAGGACACTAAAAATGGATAGATTCAAGAAAGAGCGAATCATGAGAAATGTAGTTTTTATGGACAAACGTTTGATTCTAGATGATGATTTTCTAGAGTTGTCTATTCAAAGTAAGATATTTTCTCTGAGAATTCTTGTATACATAATTAAAAATCAATCTACGTAATTATACTCTTTTATTTACCTTCTACATCGTGGTCCAAATGCATTTACACAATTTATTGATATATTGATCACGACACAGCAAAATGATATTGTGGATATGCTTTTAAACTTTAGTTTTGAAATTTAGGACTTTTTTTTTTCGTGAGAAAGATGGTGCTCAAGGATGATTTACTCCTCTCTCTCTCTCTTTCTCTCAGACAATTTTTTTTCTTGCTACCTCAGTTTCATTGTGGTAGTGAGAGTGTCAAGACATGAAAAAATGTTCCATACAAATCTATTATGTATTTACAGGTAGGGCATTTGGTCATCATCATCATGTGAGAATTGCAAAATAATTAAGGAGTGTGATGAAAAGTGTATATGGTACAAACCATGTAAATTGCATTGAGGATATGCTGTAATGATTAAAGGTTGTAATTCCTGTCTTGAAGAGGTGTGTGACTCTCATCCTAGAGGCCACCTATGCTCCAATTGTCATTATGATAAATGTAATCAGTAGGAGAGTACATACCCCGATATGATTGTAAAGAATCCTAACCGTGATTTTAGTTTATTGCTACGAGATTGGTATCGTCGTGGTTTTAGATTGTTCTGGGAGGAGGAACCGGGTCACCGATTCAACTGATGGAATAACAAAAGAATATTGTTTCTACGTCATCGTTGTGGAGACAATGGGTGTTATGATTATAAGCACACTGATTTTTATTTGGCAGTGACGGAATGTGATTCGACACTTGAGGACACTGTTTGTGAAATTGCTTCAAATAAGCAAATTGAAACATGTGAATTCTATATAATGAATGAGAATAGTATCATTGACTATACAAAGAGATATGACAAGAGTGAAGTCACACTCTACTGTAGAAAATATGACCCTGACATTGCAGCACATCAGGATCAGTACACTGTGAATTCAGACAATCTACCTGCACTAGTTGTTGTCGACAAATACCTAGTAGTGGATGAAATCTAAAGAGTAGAAAAGTCGTTTTATCATGTATATAATTTTTTTTTTATTAATAAACAATTTCACATACATCTTTAGAACATTTTATTCTTGGGGCACTACAATCATTATTAAATACACCTGTAAGTACATTCTCCACTAGAAAGTCATTCAATTGAGGTAAGTCAACGTAGATGTTGAGAAACTGCTTGTAGGTGTAGCCACGATATCTGAATATGAAAAAGAGTAGTGCATGAAAGCCGCATGTCTTAGTCGTTAAATCCTGTACTCTTCGTTGATTTTGAATAATGCTTTTCCCACTGCTTTCAATAAAGTTGCTGATGTATGGTGCCTAGAATTTATACGATAGGCCAAGAGGATCAAAAAATTCAATATTCTTCTCTGTTTGAAAGATGCATAGCCAATGACCGGTCTTCAAAGTCGACGGACTGCTATTAACAATGATTAGGGTATTGTTAACACTTGGAATTTTTTTCAATGAAGTCCGAAGGTATGCAATAGGACTTGTACCGGGACATGTATGCATCCATACTAAATACGTTGATTATTTGGTTTGTGTTCATGGTGCTAGGTCAAATAGAACACTGCCGTCGGGTGTGATTTCCGAATAGGTTTCAAATTGACTTAGTGATATTAGCGTGATACTCTCAGTCAGAGCATTGGCAAATGCACACTCTAAACGTACGTTCCCTGTTCGTACTATGCTCATATCCTGTGTGCCAGACAAATCCAAAACAATAACTCCATGATTTTTGAAAACATTGAATCGGTTATTCCATTTTCAAATAGTTGAGAGTCATGATCTAGGGATTGCATTGTCAACTCGTATAGAGTTCTATAGGATTTTTTGTCAAATGATAGAGTGTACAGTGGAATACCATTCACTTTGCACACGAGGCTAGATAGACCGAAAAAATTAAAATCATGGTGGGATTCAGTACCGGATCCAACGGCACT
Source organism: Artemia sp. Qi Xiang Cuo (assembly GCF_049724085.1). Classification (NCBI taxonomy): domain Eukaryota; kingdom Metazoa; phylum Arthropoda; class Branchiopoda; order Anostraca; family Artemiidae; genus Artemia; species Artemia sp. Qi Xiang Cuo. The sequence continues at coordinate 77,487,527 of NC_142799.1, read as the reverse complement.
CCCACTCTTTACAAAGGCCAAAGCCAATTTTGATGGGATTTCTCCATTGATGAATGATGAATCGCTATAGCTAAGAGAGCCGGTGGCAATGTGACGTTGATTGGTGATCGTATGAGGGACAAGAAGTTTAATGTTGTTGCCATGGGCTCTTAGCTTTTCCACTGCCAATGCGACAGAGATCATAACTGGTTGTATTCGGACGTGGAGAATTCACGATGTGATAAAGACATTTGCATCGGGTGCTACAGGAAGCGTTTTTCTAAAAATGAAGTTCGATGGTGCCATCTGTAACTTTATGTCAATTTTGACATTGGGGGGAAGCCATTCGGATATATTGAATATCTCATGATTTAATTTTCCAAATAGATGATACTCCTGGGTCACTGCAGTAGTCAACTCACCGTCAGTATCAACACCTAATCGATATTCATAGCCTAATAATTTTCCACTCAAATCCTTGTAATCCTTTGGTATATTCATCATAAATTGTATGTAGCTTGCATAGTTTGATAAATTATTGCTAGTGCTCACCAATGTTATATTAATAAATACATTAATTTGCTTGAATAGGATGTGTAGAATACAGTTTTTATAGGAGAGACAATCACCGGCATTCAGTGTTGTATTATCAGTCTTTTTCGTCACCACAACATTGAAATCAATAAATGTTGACGACAAATCAATGAAATAGTCTTCATTGGAAAATATTTGAAAGTGTATATTTTCCGAGAGGTTGTGTTGGGGGTGACCTATTTCATAGTAGCTATACTTGACACTGACATCAACATTTTCAGTTTTGAATACATTCAATAAGGAACTAACTAATGTATGTAATTCCTTATGAGTGGGATAGGAAATCTTAAGATAAGAAATCCTTCTTTGTTATAACAGTCTATTTATTCTTATTCTGCCTTTCCGCCTTCGTTGTTTTATTCTACAAAGTCTTTGATGATGTCCTTGGCTTCCTGCCTGGGTGGAGACTGATGAATGAATGACGCGAACGCATCCTTTTCAATCCCTCCCTATTTTTCCAAGATTTTAATTGCTCACCAACGGCTCTTGCTGAAGATCTAATATTTTCCTTAACACTCTCCTCGAAATTACTGCCTGACCCCCAGTACTGTAGTGTAGAGGCAGCAAAATTTGATGCAGCATGCACAAGATATTTTCTGGCAAGGGGTAGTGCAGAACGAAATAGCCTAGCAAACCAGCTACCAAGACCATAGCCAGACATTGTAGTACGCCCCTTGTAGTAGTCCAATCCATTGCCTATTTGACGTGGGCTCAAAGCATCAACATAGCAATCAATATCGGGACAGACAAATGGAATTCTCCTATTGTTCATTTTAGTTGATTGTACTGTCGTTGACAATGGGTCGAAAATGACATGTAATTACTGCTAAGCCTTTTGAAATTGCTAGAGGATCACCCAATTCACTTCTTAGTGTTAACTTACAGAGTTCCAGATACGAAGTGTTTAAGGGGATATACTGAAGATGATTTATATTTTAGTGGTGAATATGTTCTTGCTTTGTTTTTTGTTCAAGAACTCGTAGGAAGGGAACATTTGAATTACCTACTCTCGATGTTTCCACAAATGAAGTATAGAGAAATGTAAAAGGGTCTGTGGAGAAGGCAGGTGGGTAGTCAGCAAAAATGAAATTAGTGTTTCCGGCACTTTTACCATTGATTATATTGAGCTTAAAGCCAAGAACATCCTTTAGGTTATCATTGAGAATAACCGTTTCGCTGGCAATAGGTGAACTAATGTAGATCTTGCCCTCCTCCTTTGAATAGTTGAAATGAAAAGCTCCCTTTTTACGAGCGGAAATTCTTTTATTAATAAAATGACATAAATCATTCATACAGGTGAGTTCCTCGTAGAGTAATTCAACATATAATCCATCCAATTGATTTTTCGAATTTGTTCTTGATCACCTGAAGGTGGTGGTGGTGGTGGTGGCCAATTATAGGGTCTAATTTTTATATCATATTTACGATCCTTTCTCAGGATGTCATAGGTATTTTTGAGAATACAGTCGACAAGAGCCACCTCATATACACCGTCAAATTTGATTGCAGGGGAGAGTTTTGTCCAAAAATCACTTGTCGTATTCAAGTCATTGTAGAGAACATCGGAAACGTTGGACATGAATGTTACATAGAAATCATGGGGCATTGTCAATATCTTCAACACCGATCCAAGAATCAAAATCAGAGTTGTATCCTATCCATCAAACAAGTAACTGTTTCTTACCCCTGCGAGTACGTGTCTTTAATATCTTTTCAATTTGATAGATTTCACTAGCATTTTTAACTTTTTGTAGTTCATAGTCATAAAACCCGCCGAGAATCTCTTCATCTTTGGTATCACGCAGATAATAAGTTATGGGTTTAGTGTCTAGGATTTTTGCCACTTTAAAAAGTTCGGTGGACCACAAGTAATTCTCCTTTTCAAAAACATTAGTTGTTCTATTAATTCGAACAGTATCACCAACATTGAATTTATTTTTCATCTTCTTGACAGCCGACGATTCATTGGAATACTGTTTAAGAAAGGTGTCAATTGTATCATGATCAGAATGATGAACTTCCGTTGGCGTAGAGTTGGACAACGATCGATGACGTCGTTGATTATAAATCAACATGATTTTATCAAGATCATGAATAAAAGCCGATGTATTTTTCAATGTACAATACCTTGAAATTAAAAGTCGAATAGTTCTTATCAATCGTTCAGCCATTGCAGCCCTTATTGGACAATGACTAAGATAGAGCAGTGTATTATGTTTCTCTAGTACTTTTGCAAAATGGAGATTAACAAATTCACTACCGCGATCCTTTTGAATTTTTTTATATGAATCCGGTTCGATAATACTTTCAATGGCCTGAACAAATTCAACACCTCTCTTTCTTCGTAATTGAATTGCATATGCATAGCGACTATAAACACTGATTGCAGGTAGAATGCACTTGTACAGTGTATTGTGACATCTTTGAAGCTCATTTAGAGTCAGGAGATCTGCCTGCATTATATGCAATGGGTAAAAGGCTTTAGTTTTTCGAGATTGATTGGCACGAAGTCTATGATTTCTATGCAGAGTGTAACTTGATTCATTTTATAGATATTCTTGTACATTTTTAGTGCGAACACCCGTGACTTTGGAAAGAATGGTGGGGGAACTTAAACTCCCCGCCTCAACAATATTTTCATAAACACCTTTCAGAACTTCAACCATTTTGAACGTAAACACGTTATGTAACGTCCACTACCCTTTTGTATACTGGCTGTTGGTGGTGGTGATGGTGACGTTGATTTGTTACGTCTTCGCTTTTGTGTCGCTATCAGCGATGTGCTAGTATTTTCCAAAATTGATTTAAAATCTTCTTCTTCAAGTTCATATTTTAATGGTCTTAGTGTTGTTGTTGATGTTGATGATGACGATGATGCATCTTCATTTAATTTTTTTAGAATTTGTCTATTGCCAATAAGACTTTTGGGGAAGTTTAATGTATTTAGAAAGTTGTATAGATGAGTGTCAAATGATAATAGTCCTTTACGATTTCTAACCATATCATAGATTAAATCAAGTAGATTACAGCTCTTGCCCTGAATTATAATCCCTGTCCCATTGCTCTCAACTTGAATGTGATCTTGACCACTTTCCAAGAGATAGGCTAGGAGTCGTTTACATTTTTAACGATATTAGTGGGGCAATATATTTCCAAATTTCGATACAAATGAATCCAATTCCTCCTTCTTTAATTGTGTTTCAGCAGCAGCAGACTCTTGAGGAGATGATTCTTTTTTGGGATCAGCAGCAGCAGCAGCAGCAGCAGTGGGCTTCGACCGATAGGACTTGTGTTTGTCCACTCGGCGAAGTGCATCTTGAAGTAAAAGCAGTTTTTTATCATCCTCAATATTCTCATTGTCAAGGAATTTACTCAGATTGTTCTCAAAATGTTCGACAGGTGAGAGAGCGAGTTCTATTGGCGTCAATTTATAGGGTTTTGCCATTCTCTCTCTCTTTAGAGAAAACTGTTTACAAGTCCTGCAATTATTGGCAGTAAAAGTGTGAAAAAAGTACCGCCCGCCTGAAGAAGTCGTTTCCTTTTAAAATTCTTTCCTTTCTTTTTAGAGGCCAATGTACGTACAATGGAACGATCTTGCTTTGCCTGTTGCTTAACTACTTCTGGCACTTGAACATTACCCTCGATCAAATTTAAACAAAGTTCGGATATTAGACTAATGAAATCGTTGTCAATACCGTGTTTGAGTATTGCTTTCCTAAGCGGAGGTTTTGAAGTGTTTAGAACTGAAAATAAATGTCTATTTTCATCTATTCTCTTCAGTACTATGGTAGCAACTAATAGGTCTATTTACAGTTCACGGGGAGATATACTGTAATTTGATTTTCACAAATATCTGTGACCAAAGACAGACCCTAGGGTGTATTTTGATTAAGTTCAACTAGGATATAGCCGTTTGGTTTATTAGTTGCCTGATTGTATTCTAAGAGCATAAATTCTGGGGCTCCCGGATAGATTTGTTTATTGAGAGTTATTAGCGAGCTATAATCACGAACAACTCTGTAGATGATATAGTAGGTGCAGTTCAATGCAGGTGTTCGCATACACTTGCTCTGATGAAACAGATTGTGAAGAACAAGAGTAACAGAAAGCTGTTCATGAGGAGAGTGAACAGTGAACAGTTGTAGCATTTCCAGAGACTGTTTTTCAATAGATTCAGCCAGATTGTCAATGATCAACCACGAATTTTGTTCATTAATGCCGAAAACATCAAGTCACTGCAAGAACTGTATCTGCACCAACCCCGTCGTGGCAGCAATTGCTTTTATTTTATCATATGACTCCTGCCAAATACTGTAACAATAGTAGATTTTTTTCGGTTTTTCCACAAACATTTTATCGCAATTTTTAATTATTTTAGTTAAGAGTGTTGTTTTCCCCGACATTGACGGTCAAAACAGAAACGATCTGAATGGTGTTTTAAATTGATGCATATTCCCTTCAACAGTTCACTTGGACAACTAACTGAAGACTGTGTCTGTCTAATGAATAAATAATTTTACTATTACTACTACGCCTTTAAATAATACTAATTATAAAAAGAAGAAGAAGAGCAATATTATTTTCCTTTATTATATACATAAAAAAGGTGAAAATGATTTCTAAAAAATACTACATCGGAAAAGTCAAATAAAACATGAATAAAAAAAAATACACTTTTTTTAAATTTATTTATAATAAAAAAAAATACAACATTTACATAACCACTAGAAAAAAAAACAAACCCTTAAATAAATACACTTTTTTTTCTTTTTTTTTCTGTTTATTTATTTATAAAAAAATAAAACATTTCTTATACTCATTTGCACACAATTGTGAAATAACATCATAAACTTTTACCTACAACTTTTTAAAGTTTGGGTTCCCCCCCCCTCCCCCCGGGGGTGGCCACGGCGGCGTCAGGGGCCGGGAACCGCCAGGTACCCGGGGCCCGCGGGGGGGGGCCCGGGCCGGGGCTGGTATTAAAAACTGGAAATTGATCTGCCTTGCACACACACACCCACATTAAAAATTGATTGTGATAGAGAAAAAAAAAAGAATTAAAAAAAACCTAATTACCCAAAAAAATCCCTCCCACCCAATTTATACTTTTTTTTTTTAGTGAATTTAATTTAATTTTTATATACCGAGTAGTTTTATTTAATATATAAAATCAAATCGGTCTTAAATTAAATAATTAACGGGTGATAGTAACGTACAACCCTACAAAAGCACATAGACTTTGTCCGATATGGCAGACATGGCGTTTTTCTCAACTCTAACTGTGTAGTTTTTAAATTGTAAAGAATGAATCGCCATGACTTTCGCCCTTGGCACTAAACTACGTTTCACATAGTTTCTATACACACTCATGTCGAAATTATTTTTTACAAAGTGTGTAGGTACCCCTTTGCAAACTTGTTTGATATCCTTGCCGTGCGTTTCCACACAGTATACCTTCGGTCCAGAAAACACACCACTGGATATCAGATCGCTACCCGTTTCAGATTTTAACATTAACAATTGATTTGGGGCCTGGCGTTTCACTAGCTCTGGGTAGAGGGATTCGTCCCAGTTAGTGTAGTCCATTCGTGAGCTAATGTACTCGCCATTTTCCAAATCATTGAAAAGATTTTCAGTTTTGACTTTTAACAGGAGTGAATCAGTGTCCCCGTAGTACACTTGAACTTGTCCCTCAATCGGCCACTGTACCTTGCATACATCATAATAAAATGACAACATGAGTTTCTTGGATATTTCAGTTATTGCACTTCCGCCTGCAATATTTTTATTTAATACAATGTTTGTTTTCTTGCGATGTAGGAGCACCATATTGGAGTCTATGATTGTGAACGATGTGAAGTTTGGATCCGCAATGATTCAAGCACAATCTTTAGGGTTGTTTACAATGTCACTTCGACTTCTGTGTCGTACGCTCTCGCACATTTTACCGAAAGCTGAGTTCAAAATGAGTTTATAGACTTCTTTTTCAACTTTCGTTTTCGCTTGTGAACACTTCATGAAAAAGATGTAAATAATCGTTTTCCTGTAATGATTTTGTTAAAATTTGAGGGCTATATGAATATTTTTTAACTTGAAAACATTGGACACAAACAATTTCAATAGCACGTGATGAACAACTATATTCTGTTTCTGGCTGAGGTCGGCAATTAGTTTTTGTTTAGAAGGTACCCAGTGCATACTCCCGTCCTCTACTAAAAATAAATTGTGCGAACTCAGAGAGTCCCTACCCACCGGTCTATTTATGCACGGAACACCTAATCTTTTGCCAAGTCATGGTTATCCACGGATATTTCACCGTCAATTTAAAAAAATCATCCCTATGCACCATTTTTCTCAACACTGGCAATTACGGGGAAATTCGAAGCACACGGATTGTCAAGCCCTTTATAATTTCCAGACAGCAAACAGTAGTGAGTCATTTCCGATGGGTAAAGGGAATACATATCCAAAAAAACTGCTTCCTAATTTCGTTGGTGTGCAGTCCACTCGGATCAGTTTTGATGATACGATCCCCGTGTAAAACATACGCACCTCTCACTGATCTCTCTACAAACAGATGCTGATCCACATCGGTGATCAGACCTATTTATTCTTTGCTGATTTTAAGTATCAAGTCCATCACCAACTGGGGAGTGGAAAAATAATAACCTAAATCCAACCCAAATTCCCCATAGATTTTATCCGTATTTTTGCACATAATATCCAGAAGAGTGAGTACGTCACTGGCAAAGTAAAGTTTACAATACTCCCACCCATTTTTACATCCGCCCTTTGCCCAAACCCTCATAGCAAATTCATAGTCGCTAGTGGTGCAGTCACTCTCAGTAAAAAAATTGTAAAAAGCTTTAATGGGCGGTAATGACAACTCATCTAGCCTCGAGCCAGAGTTGTAATAATCATATGGATATATACCCTTACACGTTAATAAATCATACATTTCATCATCGGGGAAGCGCTGTTTGAGGAGGGGGAAGCTATCAAGATTGTCACTTTGTTTGAGGAGGGGGAAGCTATCAAAATTGTCACAAAATTGTCACTGGGGAAGAAGCTGAAAGAGTCTAAAAAACGGATTTTATTTAGGCACGTGATACTCTTGTCAACTGTTTTCCACATGAAGTCTAACAGCAGTAGCTTTTCCGATGATTTGGGTATGATATTTTATGAAAAAGAACCATCTACCCATGCGTCATCTACAACTCCTCCATTGACAATGCGGGCCAACGCCGGAAGAACAAACTTTAAGTCGTATTTGGAATTGTGTATAAAAACAGGTACGAAATATTGTTGTCTAACGTTTAAATTGCATGACTGGTGTGCTACCCCTCTAAAGTTACCCCCTCTTGATGTAACTTCCTGCCTCAAATGATCATGGTCAATCACCGACCTCCTTCCACCCGTCCCAGCACCCTCATCAAATTCCCCTTGTCAAACCCAACACAGTTTACGATTTTTAATGGCCATTATGTCATCTGGTCATAGGAGCATATAATACCTTGTATAACGAAGGCGCGAAATTGCACCGTCCGCTGTTTTGATTAGACTGACCAATGCCGAGCGCATGAAGTCTTCACCGTCACTCAACATCTCAACTACCTCCAACACTTGCATGGTATTATTGGAATCTCGTTGCGCGTGAGCATAAGAGACCCCTATGGCTTCATGTATTTTAACATGATTTGAATTTGACGGATCGCACACGTCTGTCAGTTTAGCTTCGCAGTCTAAAGTGATCTTATTGCTCTGTAGGAGTTTGTTTTGAAAATTTTTAAAACGTAAGATGGTTCTATCTCCGCTTACCGTCTCCAGAGCCTGGTATCCATGACGTTTACAGTGTTTTATGTGATTCTTTAAATTTAAATCAGAGCAAAATCTTGAGAGACATGTTGGACAGTAATAACATACACTCCCCTTTTTACCCTCCCCCAAAACCCTAATTGGATTGAAATGACCAATTGAATCGGAGTCTGTGGGTGGGGTGTATAGAAGCCACACCCAATGTTCTACTGATTCAATTGAAGGAGCTCGCACTGGAAATAATACACCCTTCTTATCAGAACGCTTACCCTCTTCAAATTCTGGTTCATACTCTTACACCGTGACACCAATATTTAAATGTGAATTATCCCTCTCAAAAGTATCTATTCCTTTTAGTGTCACGGGATATTGATCATTTAAACAATTAAAATTTACTTTGGGGAACTTTGAACCCTCCCTACCATTAACTGCCATTTTATCCAACTTTTTCTTAGTGGCATCATTGCGCAGAGGTCTGTATGCCGCAATTAAAAACGCATACTTGAAACACTGCAGCCTCGTATCGAAACAGATTCGTTCTATCCCCCTACACCCCTCTAAATCTGAATGATATTTTAATTCCATTGCCCTCTTCCCATGCCCACCTCTTAAAATAAAATCCTTTTTAAAACTACAAATATTAACATTTAAACTTTCAATAAACAAAACCACAGATCCACTACCCCCCTCGTTATAATTTTCCCACTTACTTTGAAAACTATTAAACCAATTTAGAAAAACCTCCCCATAAATTGATAAATTCGGGTGAATTGCCAACATCTCTGTATGCAAGTATTTCGAATACATCTCACCCGCACTTTCATTTTAAAAAATATTTTGAGTGCTATTGATGCTTTTAAACTGACCCCCACTCCCCACACCCCCATTTGTTATTCAAGAATGGCTCGAATCTTATCAGTATATGAATGTGTAATGGCCAGGGGATCTGTTATTATACCCCCCGACACTAGAGAGTTGAAGGGGTCACCGAATTTGGCGCTGTAGACCAATGTGTGATGCAAGGCAGAGTTGGAAAGAAAAAAATCCGGAAGAGGGGATACTGTTGCTGTTGTATTACTACTACTATCTATAACATTAAGTGGAATGGTGGCGGGTGACAGGGAATTGTCAATAACACCACCACTCCCAGTCTGTTCAATCACATTGGGGGGGTGTGGCATGAGGTCCCCTAGTACATATTCCAAGGTGTTTGGGGATAATTGGTCGAGCCAGCCTGTATTGTCCTGTGATGGAATTTCGTTATGAGGACCCAGTTCAGATGCACTAGTAGCATCACCTAAATGTTGACGCATAAAACTATCTGTCCACTCCGGATCCTCAAGCATGTCAATATCACAGCTTAAGTCATCTAGACTAGCCATGTCCCCAAAAACATCATTAAAGAACCCACTATGCCACTCCAAATTCTCTAAAACTAGTGTAGCTTGATCGCTGAACTCCGGTGGTGGTGACAAAATTGGTCCTGTAACTAAGCTTGCGTCATCACCCAATAGTGTCGGTGTTGATGCTATATCTTTAATCTGTAGAAAAAAAGTTTAATTTTTTATGTAAAATAACCATTATTTTTATAAAGTTAAAAAACTATGTCAATTTTATATAGTCATTGTCCCACCACCTGAACAATTAAAAGAAGAAGAAAAAAAGTTACATTGCCATATGGCTTTCATTATGACAACTGAACATGTTAAAAAAATATATATATATATTGTTTTAGTCAGGAAAATGTAGTCTTATTCATTGAAGGGTAAGTTAGAACAAGAGAATGATAAAAAAAACTAATGGTTTTATTCCAAAAATTTTTAGAATAAAAATGCAAAATATGGGTCCAATTCTACTGCTTGACCCTCTTCAATATAACTCTCAATGAAATTTGACCATTGTTCAACTGACGCGGTATGCTGTATGAACACTTGCTCCTCAGCTTCGGTTAATGGACACGAATCCGATATATCGGCGGTTGGTGGTGTAACTCTCTCAACAATCTGATTTTTCCTCTGTCTTTTGGCAACGGATTTGTTTGAAGTTGTGGATATAGTTGACCAGGACTAAATAAATCATTGTAAGAGAGAGAAGAACTTTTTTTTCTCCATCCATATCAACAGTTAAATCACAACCAAAATGTTGGTTGGTTCTTGTTAAAGCTCCCCCCTGTGAGGATACTTGGATGTCAGGGGGGTCCGTTGTGAGAAGGGCCTCGGGGCACGCTTGTTGTGGAGTAGCGGATTTCAACACACTGTTGAAATATAATAGCCTCAAATTCTGTCTCAAAAAAACGCGCTAAAATATTCGTAGGGGTTTCAATGAAATAAGTTTACCCCAAATAATATTTCTTGACAATGCTGTGAAGACATAATTGGAGATTATTAAAAACCTTCTTCCTATGTGTTAATATATCTTATCTAAAATACACATCCTTTCACAAGAATCCCCCTTAAAATTCAAATTATACCTGTCGATCGGATTAAAATTCAGATGTACCGATGGGAGATTTGATAAGGGGCGGATGTGCGCAAAAGCTTACTGCAAAATATATAGCAGTTTAAGAATGGTTGTCATCTGTGAAATAGCGAATTGTATGTTTTCATATAGTTAGTTTGTCTAAAGGAATATTGGATTATTGCATTAGAAAAACGTCTAGGTTAGAAGAGAGAAGTTACAAGGTAAGGTTTTTTTTTAGAAATGTATGATAAGCTATTTCAGTGTTATAAGCATTCCATTATATACTTCTAATTTGGTTAATGAAAGAAAATGAAATAGAACTATTATAGAATAGTTTAGAAACAAATTTAAGTTTTACTCATCAAAAGCTATGCGCCTGAGAAAATTTATCTTATTATGGAAAATAGAAAAAGAAAAAATTATGTATATACTTACAAATTCTGACTGGACTTCTACATCTGAATTCTTAGGCAAAACATGAAGGGGGTCAAGCTCACGATCTTCAGTAGGCTGAGCTGAGGCATTATGAGAAGCAGTCCATTCTCTTTTCAAATTCCTTCCAGCTTGCATGGAGCTAACACTGGGGTTAGAGGGCTCTGGTACTATAAGTTGGGTGGTCGTTGGCTGGTCCAGATCGTGTGTAATTCCACCAACATATTTGATATTAGATGCTCTTGTGCCTTGAATTAATGCAGCTTCGCCCCGTTTTGCTTTCTTTTCAAAAGGAGGGGTATTGCATTTATCATCTTCCTTGAAAAAAAAAGGCAAAATTTAGATTGAAAAAAAAACAACTCCCCTTTTTCCATTTTGTTGGATAAATGCTTAAGAGGTCAAATTTTGCCCTCCTCCTCCTCTTGTTTTTTGCTCATTAAGGCTATTATTAATTTCTTACTGCTAAATAAAAACGAATATAAATTATAATGTATGTGAGGGGATTCTCTCCCAAGCCAATACCTCTTTCTTTACGCCACAATTTTTTTTTTAGTGCTTTCAAAAGAGCTATCTATTCTAATTAAAAACGGCCGTTGTGATTCGGGGGGCTGTGAATAAATTTTTTTTTAGATTTTTAACTTAAAGAGTGTGGTTTTGACTATGGGTAGAACCCTCCCCCTAATATACTTAATAACATATACGTAATAGAAAAAAAACAATAAAAAAAAACAAGCGACACGGCTCAATAGTAATCCAAACTTTTAAAAACGGAATTTTGATGTTAATAAATGTATCAAAAGAATGTGTTTATAATGCTGATTCTAAATATATAAATTTTATTACGTTTAGTATTATTCATCAATGGGTACGAGCCTGAGAAAAATTTACCTCATTTTTTTTATTTTTTTTAAAGAGGGGGGTAACACCCCCTACAAGTGAAAGAATTTTAATGAAAATCACACCGTCAGATTCAGCGTATCAGAAAACTCTATTACACAGCTTTCAAGCTCATATCTGTAAAAATCTGCAACTTTGTATATTTTTTTTTGCCAGAAGAAAAATACACGTTCTACAATTTCTTTAATTTTTTTTTTTGGGGGGGGGGGGAATAAAAGAATGAAAAGTGTACTCACATTGAAAATTGACAAATCCATTGTTTTCAAAAGCTAATAATATATATGATGTACTATAAACAATGTCTTAAAACATAATGAAAATTGGGATGCAGTGTACGGACATTATATTGCGTTTTTTAATTGAGTACATTATAGCTTGGCAACTTTTTTGAAAAACCGACCAATCAAGTTATTATATTGGACTAACCGCCAAGCTTTCTCTAATCGACTAACACACAAAAAATGAATGTCATAATGCTTGTGAAAGTGCATGTGTTCGTGAAATCTTATATGCTCTTCGGTAGGGCAAGTAGAGTTCATTGTAATAGGCAAATGGCCCTGGTAACCCAATTACTTGAAAATATTTACACATATCCATGCCTCAGGCTTGTGAAAGTGCATGTATATTTTCAATCTTATATGGCCTTACTATTAACCCTCCCCCTCACCCCACGCATCTCGCAAAAATTAATGCTAATTTTGTCTTTTTAAATAAAATACTAGAAGGTATTGAAATTTTATTTTCATTAGAATACAAATTTAATATTTAATGTTAGAATATTTTAATATTAGAAATTTAATATTAGAATTTAAAAGTCAAGTATAAAAAACAGGATTATTGATTTAAGAGTCAAAAGTGAGTATGTAGCCTGACAACATTAAACGAATCGATGAGGATTTTTATAGTCTTACACCAGTTGTGACATTAGTAACATTCAGTATACAATTAAAATTATCTTAAAAACACAAGCGTAAAACTAAATATTTTTAAAAACCGCGAAATAATTGAACAGCATACAGAGATATTGGATTGATTTGTCAGGCAGTATTTTGCTCTCATCAGCTATAATACCAATAGTGGGTAATATACAGTCTTAAATTGTAAGAAATATGCTTTAGTATCCCTTGAAATGAAGATCAAATAATACAAATATGAACTCTGGAAATCCGATTATTTCTCTCTATACAAGAGTGAATTTCAAGCTATGATACAATTTCTAAAGCTAGTCTATAGTCCTAATACTATCAAGATGGCATTACTTCGAACTTGTGTACATACTAATCATGATATGTCCTTTTAAGAACCAAAACGAGAGCCAGTCATTGAACTGAACCATTGTGCAGAAGTGATACCAAATTAAACGTAAAAAAAATTAAAGAAAATCCTAAAATGGATTGGTGCCTTATATTAAAAGAGATTGATCCGAAAAGGTATTGGTAATATTTTGATTCTGTAAAAAGTATGTTTAATTGGTTTGCTTTTACCGTATCAGAACTTTTATATTATTTTATGTTTTCAGTAAAGCGCTAGTTTTCTATAATCCTAAAAGCGGAGGGAAACATAATTAATTGGTTTATTTGTACTAGTTATATTTATATATATTAGATAGGCTGTGAAGTAATAATTTTTGTCCGTTTTAAGTTTCAACTGAGCTCTTTGCTTCCCTTGTAAAACTTTTTTTTAAATTAATCTTTGTTCGTTTTTGATTAAAATCTAATGCAGAAACAACGCTGCCGTAATCTTTTTTATTTATACAGAATAATCTATATTTGTTTCAATTTCTAGGGTTAATCCTTTGTTTCAGATGAAAACTAATTTGTAATATAATTTCTAATTATCAATAATCTAGGGGAAATAACAAATACTGCAAGCACCCCTAAAAAATACTGCAAATAACCTTGACAGCTAAAAAAAATTTATTCTATAATATAAGGTTCATTATTCATACTTCACAAAACAATACATGTTTTTCAGGAAAGTTTGTTTTTTGATGAACAAAAACCTGTTTTTACTCGGCCGACTTCACCTGAAAAAGCCTTAATAAAGACAGGGCTTTATAACCCACCTACTGACTAGTAGAAACTAGAAGGCTACTCTAACAAAAGAAAGCTGTTTAAGGGCTCATTTAAAAGCTTATATTTATACTTAATCGCTTCTTATGAATTTGACTTGATAGGAAATTCCCACAAAGAGCACTTTCGGTTGCTTCCCCAACTTTTTTAAATGAAACAAATACCTTTTCTAATGAAATAGCCAAAAAAGGTGATTTCAAAACCTAGGCAAAAACTAAGAGCAAAAACTAAGGGGGCGAGGACGTCCCTTCCCCTCAATTACCGCCGTTAGAACTAGCATACAGGCTTCATCACAGAGTGAAGTTTGAAGGTCCAATTCAAAACTGTTGATCAATCAAGCTTAATTTTTGGTAGATGTTTAGTTGAAAAGTTTTTTGTTTTACTTAATTTGCTTCCGCAATAGTCTTTTACTTTTAATATGACTAGTTGATTTATGAAACTTACTAAGAGGGTCTGGATGGGGAGTATATTTGAGAGGATTTTATAAGCCACCAGTTAAGGGCTTTGTACCATAATTATTGCAGTGGTACATTTTTATGCTTCCAAACTCTTCCACTTAAGAAGTGGTACCAGAAGTGCCGTTTTTAGTGCTATATTGCACTTTTGGATGGTAAAATTCATAAAAAGCTCGTAGATATGAGTAATAGGTTTAAGTTCTGCCTTCCCTGGATATACCTTAAAAATGAGTGCCATTAAACATTACTTTTTAAAGTTCTGCTAGACCAATAGCCCCACACTGTAAAAAAAAATCGTTTGACATTCAACAAAAATATTTTGTAATGTTTATCAACAACAAAATTTGAATTTCAACAGCTGAAATGTATTGGAGACCATTTTGGAATTCCATGGTATTTATTGAATTTCCAATTTGTTGAGAAACAAAAACATTGAGTTCCCGTAATCGAATTGAACATTCAAGTTTTAGAAAAAGTCACATACTGATCTAAAAGATTTTAATTAGGAACCTATCTTATTGGCTGGATCTCTTATTATTTTTTATCTTTACATTCCTAGTATGGTTAAATTTCATAAGTCCGCATTCTAATGTCTAATTATCAGGATTCAGTTTTCCTTTCTTCTTTCTGAAGCATCAATAAATACAAAAAATAATCTCATTAATTTTACAAGAACAGAAAATTACAACAAAAAATTTCTCCCAGATAATATGACACCTCTTGACGGCTATATTTTTTCATGGTGGAAATCAGTAAATCAATGGCGTAGTAGCAGGCCGACAGAAGACACTTGAGTAAGGAGTATTTCCCCATCAAGAAAAAAGAGATACTCGGACCTCAAGTGAAGATGAAATACAATCGAACCAAATATGAAAGAAAGGTATTTCCCCCTTTTTTCTCGCTCCAAATCGGAACAGTTGCAATAATAAATTCTTGAATCCTATCTTTTCTAAATACCTTTGAGTAACTCATCAGATCTCATCAAATTTCTTGTTCGCCGCCTCATAAAATCTGTGTGTTATAAAATTGAAACTTTGCAAAATAGATCTTCTGCTTAAATGACATAGACATAGACCTTTTTATTTTAACAAAAAAACATTCAACAAACATCAGAAATAACTAGACAACCACATAAAGATTTAAAAAAAAATCCCGTTTGTGGTTGTATCTTCTAACCGTCCTTTAATCAAAAATAAATAAAAACAATAATAATTATTAATAAATTCATATTAAAAAAAAAAAAGGTAAGGAAAAAAAATTCAAGAAAACAATTTACATTGTCACACTCTAGCCATCCTCCCCCCGTCCGTCTTCCTACCCCCCCCCCTGCCCCCTTCCCTCTTCCTCTTCCTATTCTCCAAAAATTATCCTCCTTTTTCAACAAAAAAATTATTAAACTTTTTCTTAAATGAAACTAAGTTATCGGCCGCTCTAATACTATCCGGGAGACCGGATAGTATTAGAGCGGTATAGTATACCGCTCTATAGTATACCCGATATACTATATACGATATACGGTATAGTATACCCGATAGTATACCGGGAGACCTGTATACTATCCATACCGAAACACCTATGTTCCGTAAAGCAGAACTTGACAAAATTTTTTTTCAGCTTCACAACTTTGCTCAATCCCAATTTATAAGGTTTTAAATATTTGCAAATACATATCCTAAATTTTGAAGAAATAAAACATGGATAGGGTTTAAAATTCTACTCTAATTACTGCATTTGAAGTTTTGGATTCAAACCTTGAAAAAAAGAGACTGATAAATGAAAACTAAGGTAAAATGTTGTTTTGTCAAAATTTCAATAAGTATAGACCTGCCATGCAGGCAAATTTAAGGACCCTCTAGAGGGAGAAGGAGTGGATGTAGGTACTTCAAAATACCTTCCCGGGACATACTTTGATACTTATATACTATCTAGAACACATGCGCTATATTATATAGGGAAGATGCGGGTTTCTTTCAAAAGAGAAATAGATTGTAAAGCGTGGTTTGTTATTGGGTTTACAGTATTTAAACTACTATTTTATGGGTTTCAGGGGGAAAAAAGGTACCTAGGTTTGGTTAGGTATTTAATATATGCTATGCTTTCCCCCCATTCCCCCCCCCCCTAATGTGCAAATATACAGCCAAAATTTGTTTCTAAACTATTATATTTTTATCCTATTTCGTTTTACTTCATTAGCATCAACCAAACTTCATTTTTCGCGTGTGTTCCAGATAGTACACAAGTACCCATACTTTAGCCTGTAGACCCATCCCTGAAAGTTCCATTTTCCTAACCTAACCCCTTTCCAAAATAGCCAAAAGTAGCTAAAGTAGAATTAGTACTGTTCTATTAGCTGTAAGCCACGCAAGATAGATGATAAAAGAAACTAGTCAAACAGGTTCTCTCAACGGAGAATTGGATCGCACACAGTGGTTTCTAACTGCGTTTACAATATTTAAACTTTAGTTTTTTTTGGTTTTAGGGGGAAAAAAGGTACCTAGGTTAGGTTACGCATTTAATATATGCTATCCTTTACCCCCCCCCCTAATGTGCAAATATATAACCAAATTTTGTTTCTAAATTATTATATGTTTATTCGATTTTGTTTTATTTCTTTAGCATTGACCAAACATAACTTCTTGCATTGTTTGCAGCTAATAGAACAGTACCGTAGAATTTTACCAAACTTTTTTTTATTTATAAAAATGTACCATATTAAACATTTTAGGAAACATAAGACACAAGTTATCAATATTAATAACCTAAACTGAATACTTACCATCACAATCAGAATGTCTTCTCTCTCTGATCTGAATGCCCCCTAGGTAAAATCGTCGCTTCGTCGTTTGAAGGTCTTAACATTAAATCTACTTCTGTATTATACGTTTGTAGGTAGTTGAAGGAGATGATTTTTTTTTTTTTGTCAAATTTATCTTAAATCATAACATTCGAAAACAAAGTAAGAGAAAAATTTGGTATTGGGTGGTGGTTTAGTTGCCCTCAAATCCTTATGGTATATTAAAAAGGACGCTAGAAAAAAAAAAAAAAAAAAAAAAAAAAATAGAAACGCATCCGTGACTAGTCTTCTGGCAAAAACATAAATTCCACATTTGGGCAGATAGGAGATCATAACCCCCGCATCAACATTTTCTGAAGCGCTGAATCTGAAGGTCTGATTTAGGTTGAGATTTATTTACTTTTTTGGGGGGTGTTTCTCCCTTTTTCGAAAATCAGGCTCCCTGTTTTCAAAATCCCTTTTTCTTCTGAGGCTTGGAGCCTTTGGTGGGTAGATATTAAACGTAATGAACTTTATATATTTGCAATCTGCACAAAAACCCAATTCTTATCAATCGTTATGAAAATTCCATTTTTGAGTTTCGGTTACAATTGAGCTGAGTCGCTCCTTAATTAAAGTTTAACACTATGAACTGTTTGATAAAACTTATTGGGCTAACGTCTCATCTTATAATTAATCCTGTAGCAAACCGAAGATTTTGAAGCACGAGTAACGCTTTTAAAGTGTAGGATTCTGAGTCCAGCTGAAATGTGAACCATTTTAGAAAATTCTCAGTTTTGGGGAAGGTTTTGGTTCCTTTCCGTGTATGTAGGACTGAAATACCCTTACAGGCGTCTTCTTTTCTTCAAAATATTTGCTTACTTGATAATTCAGCGTAAGCAGCAAATTTATGGCAAATCCAGGGAAGAATTTTTTTTTTTAAACGCTTTTTGGGTTTCATTACAAAAATTACGTTCACCACAAAAACATAAGTTGTTCCCAAAAAAGGATTTTCGCTCTTAATTAGAAAAAATTGAATTCAGAAATCAATGCATTTTCACCGTTAGTACTGTTAAGGTTAGGGTAGCATCTTAAGAAACTTTCTACCTACAGAAAATAAAAAAAATGTATTTAAAAAAAGCGATTGTAAAAGTTAAAAGATAATTTTTGTACATAAATTTCTGCGTGTTCATTTTGTAGACAAGAAAGCTCAACTTATTTCAAAGTAAAAATATATTTCTTTATTTTTATAATTATATTTTTATACTCAAAATTCAATTAGCATTCCCTTTTTTTCTGCTATAATTCAAATATTTCAATTGAACTTATACTGAAACTATTACTTTCAATGGTCCTATAGTCAAATTTAAAATGATATTCAAGAAATTTCAAACTACTGTTGAAGTTCCAACCGTGTTGATTGATATAACCTATTTACAGTGAAAATTACGTTTTTGCAGCAGATAAGTACATAAATTTTAATAATTTCAATAATCTGGTGGAGTTCAATAAGCAAGTCACAATTCCAACAGAAAAATTTGATTTTTTGTGTGACTTGTTTGAATTCGATAAGCAAGTCACAATTCCAACGAAAAAATCGGATTTTTTTTTTGACTTGTTTGAATTCGAGCAAAACATTTTGTTGGAAATCATTTTTTGTTTTTTTACAGTATAGCTTTTCTAATTGACACACGACACTGAAATTGCCGTTTTTAATGTCATTTTAACTCGATGATAGTGGAACTTATATCAAAGACGTAGAAGTGAGTAGCATCTTTTATATGAGCTATAAAAGATCTACCAACTATGTTTCGGTAGCCTTCTAGTGCCACCCTTTGAGAAATAGCACAAAAAGTGCCATTTTAGTGCCATATGGCGCTTGCAGATGGCAGAATTTACAAAAAGCACGTAGATATGAGAAATAGCTTTTGAATGAGCCCTTAAGAATGTCTTTATGATGTTCTGGTAGCCCTCTAGACTGGTTGAAAAAAAAAAAACGGGAGATAGATCAGTGCTACCGATGCAAAAAATTGATTTTCCTTGTTGTTCAGGGAGGGGGACTGTAACTTCCCTGTACAAGGTTTTGACAATGTTGATTCCAATGGTACACTTTTCATTTTGGTCTGACGCCATTTTCGTGGGGTTTGAGGCTTATTTTCGAAATCACCATAAATTTATTTTCGCAATAAACTTTTACTTTTAAGACGAACCGAAAAAATAGTTAATGTTCCTGATTCAGTGTCAGATGGGAATTTTTTCACTAGGCAGTTTTTTTTTCAAAACGCTTTTTTTAACTTTGCTTTACTATGGGCTCTGGTTCGCTCTTTACTAGTTTGCAGCTGCCGCTGCAACCAAAATACCTTGCCGGGAAATGCTTTAAAAAAAAACGAGCCTAGAAAATGACTGAAAAAAACAACAGCGGATACCGATATTCCCGATACCAATACGCACGATACCGATACACGCGATATCGATATGCCCGATACCATATACAGCCCTTCCCCAGGGAGTATGGAGGGCCATATCATCATCAAAACATTATATATTGGACCTTTGAACTATGTTAAATAAAATGGCTATTTCAAAATTTTATAGGACTCGTTGGGGGAGGGGGCCTGTAGGGAGGGAGGGGGGCTATTTGCCCTCCAGTCTTTTTGGTCACTTAAAAAAGGCAGTTGCAATTTTAATTCTCTTTCAAATGAGGCAAATAGATTCTTAGACCACACTGGCTAAACATGACAAACGAAACTCAGAGAGGAGAGAAAATAACAAAATGAAAAATAAAATCAAAAAGGGTGAAAAAACGAGGATTTTTTCAGCCAGCGAACCATGAAGATGACAAAATATGAGCAAATATTTCGACAAGGACCTCCGCCCAGTGTCTGTTCTGTCTTTGTACATTAAACTTCGAAAGGTTATATTCTCGTTTTTTTTTTTTTTTTCTTCTTTTTTTTTTTTTTTGTTTAGCACTGAGGACGAAGTGGCAAAGGTCCGTTTCAAAATATTTTCTTATATTTTGTCACCATCACTGTTCGCTGGCCGAAAAAATCCTAGTTTTTTCATCCTTTTTTATTTTATTTTTCATTTTGTTACTTTATCTCCTCTCTCAGTTTCGTTTTTCAAATGAGCTATTACACACCTCTCTATGATGCTCTGGCCACCCCCTAGCCCTTCTAGAAAAAAAAAGAAAAAAAAGGGAGACAGATCAGTGCTACCCATGCAAAAAAGTCATTTTCCTTGGTGTTCAAGGTGGGGGACTGTAATTATCCTACAACAGGTTCTCGGCCATGCTGATTCCAATGGTGCACTTTTTATTTCGATTTGACTCCATTTTCAAGCGGTTTCAGGCTCTTTTCGAAATCACCATATATTTCTATTCGCAATAAACTTTTACTTCCAGGATTCACCAAGAAAATACTTACCATTCCTGATTCAGTGTCAAATGGCAATTTTTTCTCACTAGACAGTTTCTTTGAAAACATGTTTTTCAACTTATGAATATTATGGGCTGTGGTTCACTCTTTACTAGGTTGCAGCTGCCGCTGCCACCATGATTTCACTAATAAAAAATAAAAAAGGGACATCGAAGATATAAATTCCTAGTAAAAAGGTGTTTTTTGGGATTGAACACTAGTTTTGATGGATTTCCACTATTCTAACCTCATTTGCTGGCAAATTAGCATGAATAAAGCAATGAAAAAAATATCTACATATAGAAGAATGATGTGTCTTCCTCTAGTATAGGTTTCATTCCTCAAAATCCCATCTCCTAATCAATAATGAGAATAAATTCATTCGAAATAAACACAACTGCTGCCGAAATTCCTTAGCTTGCACCAGGGGCGTCGTTTGGGGGTGACAAGGGGGGGGGGGGTCAGTTGCCCCCAAATAATGGGGAGAAAAAAATATTATACATCCCATGCCGTTTGACCATCCAGATATGGACCCCTCTTTCCCCACCCCAATAAAAATGCTGGAGATTCGCCCTTGGCTCGCGCACAGTAGTTTCCGAAGCTGTGCCGAAAACCGACGGCGCCGCTGAACATCTTTCAGTGCACCATCGCCGAAGAGGCTTCAGCGCGCCGACGCCGCCACTGATACAGTCGGCGGCGGTGCACCACCGGAAATTTGAAGTGCCGAATTTCTGAATTTTCTGAGACTATTGAGAAGCAAATATAATACAAAATCTAATATTTAATGGTACATACAAAAATTTTAGATTCTCTCAAAATATTTTTTTTATCTACTCATCAACTATAGACTTTAGATTATCATTCAGTTGTTTCTGGCCTCTTCGCTACAATGTAATATTTTCTAATTAAAATGAGTTTCGACTAGGCATGATATTCCTCGAATATTCCTCTTATTTATAAATGCTCTTTAACCATATCGAAAGAAGGCAGCTATTCTACAAAAGCCTTAGAACAAGGTTTTTACATATGTACATACTTTTTTTTTACATATGTACATGGAAGCATGTACAAAAAGGAAGAAATAAATTTTTATGAAAATATTATTTGTCTTCCAAACAACCTTCTCAAAAAATTCAACTTTAAAAAAGAAATGAATTCCTTAGAAAATTTTGTAATTTATATTAGGTTCTTTATGCTGATGCTCAGTTGCCAATTGTGCAGGTTGCTGATCATCTGCCTCCTATGTTACCAAAATATGAACAATACAGGTCCTTTAAACGGAATTAATTAAAAAACTTTTTCCACAAAATAAGTTTTTCAAAGAAAAGTAAAGAACATCATTAAACAAAAAATGAGCAAAAATAAAATCAAATATTCTACCAAGCGTGAAACTACCACAAATCAGCATCGATAAATAAATGAAACCCAACACGAACAGAAATTACAATAATTAACCGAGTCAAACTCAAAACGAGCAGAAATTAACATAAGTTGGTTAATAGGTTGGTAAAAGTACAATCAGTAAAATGTTTTTACTTTTATAACTTTAATAAATCAAATAATATTAACACTTTGATTACTAAATATCAGTATATGTATATTAAACTGACAATGCACATTCATTTGTATTTTTCCAGTAAAGTACAAATTTTGTTCTATCCTTGGGAAGGCATAGAGGTTTTGAGCTCAACTTATGTTAATTTCTGCTCGTTTTGAGTTTGACTCGGTTAATTATTGTAATTTCTGTTCGTTTTGGGTTTCATTTATTTATCCATACTGATTTGTGGTAGTTTCACGCTTGGTAGAATATTTGATTTTATTTTTGCTCATTTTTTGTGGAAATTTTTTTTTAAATTAATTTCTCTTCGTTTTATATTGACATAGTCTTTTCAGGGAAAAAGAAAATAATACTTTAAATCTTTTGTTTTTTTAAGACTTTTTAGTTTGGCCTGCTATTTGTATGCTGGAGAAAACTTTTCAGCAATTTTCAACAGCATACACCCTTTTAAAAATCTGGACACAAATGGTACTGTTTAATTTAGTTTCATACCTCCTTTTATTGACCTGAAATAGCAGACTTGATACCATTCCCTAAAATACCTGATTACTTTCTTTTATAACTTCCATACATTTACACTGTTTTGTCTTGGTCAAATTTTAAGAGTAGAAGTAGCACTGAAAGTTCGAACATAATACCCCCAATCATCGTTACAATACTGCTGAGATGCCTTATTGGGAATTAGCATCATAACCGTGCATTTTGATTTAATCTTAAGGCAACATTTAGTTTTTAAACATAATGGGCAAATGGGAGAGTGGGCATGGGAGGGTGGGAGTGGAGGGGGATTAATTGCCCTCCAATCACTTTAGACTATTAAAAAGGGCATCAGCCTTTTCGATTTTCAATCGAATGAGCCCTTTTCAAAGTTCCCACGACAACACCATCGATACGAAGTGCCCTGGTCTAAACAACAACAACAACAAAAATAATACATTATACCCACATCGATCTATACTATAAAAATGTCAAGCCTTCCAATCACTTTCAACTATTAAAAAGGGCGCTAGGCCTTTTGATTTCCAATCGAATGAGCCCTTTTGGAAACGATAACGCTTTCTATAAACACCTTATATTCCCCCAGGGTACAAATTACAAGGGCTGTTAGGGTGGTTGTCATCCTCTAAGACCGAATTTCCAGAACTTTCAACTACGTTAAACAAAATTGCTATCTCAAAATTTTGATTGGATGTGTTTGGAGAAATGGTGGGCGTGAGAGGGGGTTAGCTACACTCCAATCACTTTTGACTATTACACTTTAGACTCTCAATTTGAAATTGTATGAGCCCCTTTTGAAGTTTTACGAAAACTTTATCTATAAGAACCTTATATGCTCCCAGGGCAGAACTTACAACCTTTGCCCTAGGGGCTCTGAAGGGTTTGTCATCCTTAAATACATAATTTGCAGAACTTTCAACTACGTTCAACAAAATGCTATCTCTAAACATTGATTGAATGTTTTGGGGAAATACTGGGCGTAAGAGGGGGGTTAATTACTCTCCACTCACTTTTGACTATTAAAAAGGGCAATTTCAATTTCCAATCAAATGAGCCCTTTTTGAAATTTCTATAACAACTTTCTATATAAACTTTATATGCCCCCCGGGCATAACTTACAACCCTTGCACTGAGGGCTCTGACGGGTTTATCATCCTAAAATACCTAATTTCAAGAACTTTCAACTACGTTGAACAAAATGCATATCTCAAAATTTTGATTGGATGTGTCTGGGAAAATGGTGGGCTTGAGAGGGGCGTTAGTGGCTCTCCAATCACTTTCGACTATCAAAAAGGTCACTAGACCTATCAATTTCCAATTGAATAAGCCCTTTTGAAGTTTCTACGCTTTAAATAAAAACTTTAAATGCCCCCAGGGCATAACTTACAACCCTTGCCCTGAGGGCTGTGGGGGGGGGGAGGGGTTGTCATCCTTAAAGATCTAATTTCCAAAACTTTCAACTACGTTGAATAAAATGGATATCTAAAAGATTGATTGGATGGGTTTGGAGAAAAGGTGGGCGTGAGAGGCGGGTTAGTTACCCTCTAATCACTTTCGACTATTAAAAAGGACACTAGCCCTATGAATTTCCAATCGAATGAGCCTTTTTTGAAGTTTCTACGACAACGCCATCTAAAAATAATCTATAGGCCCCCAGGGCATAGCTTACAGCCCTTGCCCAAAGGGCTGTGGGAAAGTGTCCTCCTCAAAAACATAATTTATCTCTGGAAATCAACTACGCTGAAAAAAATGGCTATCTCGAAATTTTGATTGGATGTGTTTCGGGAAATGGTGGGCGTGGAAGGGGTGTTAGTCGTCTTTCAATCACTTTCGACTATTAAAAAGAGCACAAGCCACTCCAATTTCCAATTGAATGAGCCCTTTTCGAAGTTTCTACGACAACGTCTTTGATACGAAGTGCCCTGCTCTAAAGGAAAAAATTAATAAATAATACATTTTGCCAATATCATTCTCTTATGTCCCAATGCTTTAACTTAAAACCCTTGCACTGAGGGCTGTGGGGTAGTGTCATTCTCTTTACCTAATCACCGTGTCTGGTCTTCTTCCCGAGTGTGCACGGTCTTCGACTTGACAGTACAATTGTACTATCTATTATGTTTACGGAAACTTTATAGACAACTCAGTTGCCCCCCAGGGAACTACGAGAAACCGTAAAGCCAATGGCTTTGAAGCGGCTATTATCCTAAAAGACCTAATTTCCAGAATTTTCAACTACGTTGAACAAAATGGATACAAGTAGGGAGGGCATAATGACTCCGAGATACACTGCGTGCTGCCATCTACAATTTAGTCTAACTACGATAGTTTCCGAGAAATTGATTGCGTAATTCAGGGGAGAGAATTTCCGAGAAATTGATTTGTTGGTGTTTGTCCAGGAAAATTGTCTCCGGGCGAAGTTTATTAATGTCTGATGGATTATGTCAAGGTCGTTTGATTTTTTGGTGTTCGTCCAGGAGAATTGTCTCCGGGTGAAGTTTATTAATGTCTGATGGATGATGTCAAGGTCGATTGATTTGTTGGTGTTCGTCCAGGAGAATTGTCTCCGGGCGAAGTTTATTAATGTCTGATGGATGATGTCAAGGTCGATTGATTTGTTGGTGTTCGTCCAGGAGAATTGTCTCCGGGCGAAGTTTGCACATGCGCATTGACGGTGGGGAGAATGTTTTGATCTTAGAGATGAAGAAATTAACACGGGAAAGGGTTTCTTAGGAATTTCAAATATGACAGCGAAGGGATGCCAAAACAAAAGGAACACGCAGAAATTACGTTTAGGGATTATTTGGGTGAAACCGTTTTGAGACATTTTAGAAGATGATTTAAGCGGAACCGTTTGAGGTATTTTAGAAGATGGTTTTAGAAGATGATTTAGAAGATGATTTGAAGGTGAAACTCTGTGGTCGTTATAATACACAAGTTCCATTTGAACAGTCTTGTGAGGTCCCCTACCTCAACAACCCCCCGACCCCAACCCCAAAGGGCTCCGACCTCCCTACCCCAATCCCAAAGGAACCCCCGACTCCCAAAGCCCCCGGTCCCCCAATGGCACCTCAGGCCCCCTCTCTCCCCTCCCCTTCCTCCCACCCTCCCCCTCCCTCCCCTTCATCCCACCCTCCCCCTCCCCCATCCCCTCCTCCTCTTCCCCTCCCCTCCCCCTCCTCCTCCCCCTCCCCTCCTCCTCCCCCCATTTTTTAAAATACTTTTTGAATTTTTTTAACATTGTATTTTTTTTCAACTTTTTTTACGTATCTTAAAATGACATGAAATATGCTTACGGCTCTACCAATCGTACTCTATGCTTGCTCATAGACACGACGCGGCTTTCCCACTGGTGCTCTATGGCAGGTTATCGAGACTATCCAGTTTATTGAACATATTTAATCAATATTTTTACACAGTGGAAGGACAAACATACAATGAATATCTGTAAAAAAGTATAGATGAATTTTTCGACAAAAGTTTTTGCATATGATAAAATCATCGTCGCATTGAATGCTGACAAGGAGAAATATCTGAACTGTAAAACAAGTACAAGTGGTAGCGCTATTGTAAATGTATGCATGCGTTGTCATGACTGCAAGAAGTTAGATTTTTTTGGAGTACCCAAGAATTTCAATCGTGTAAACGTTGGATATGCGAGAGTAACATTACCAGAGAAATTAGTGCTCAAAGAGAACACAAACATAAAAATAATTGTCGATGATCGGGGACAACTCCTTGCTACTGTTGCTGGTAACACATTACCTGTTGATACATCCTATCGTCATCTTTCCGGTATTAGTATTTTAAAGAAGACAAGAAGAAGACGAGCATACTCCTGCACTAATGTCATTAATCATATCTTGTCAATGGGCCAAAACTGTTATCTATGTAATAATAATGTGACAATAGACAGTGAAATCGCAGGTACAATAAAAAGAACATTAGCAGACAATATCATCAATGAATATAAAGATGAATTGACGGAAGGGCAAGTGTACTAATAATGTATAATAATGTATTTAACATATTTTTATATCAATATTCTACATGTCGTTATTTCATTAAAAATATCTTATGCATTACTTTGTTAAGTGTTCATTATTTTTTAGGGTATGCTAGAACGTCAAACGTTCAGAATATCTATTAAAAAGGTCAGAGATGTAAGAAAAGGAATTTTTAGAGATAAAGATACTACTAGCAGGCTCATAGTGGATATATTAGAAAATCAGATACTTTAACAGAACTTTTACCAAAGTCTGAGAGAGATGAGCAGAATTTTTTCTCAAAATCTCCACAGACAAGCAAACACTCATCCTGACACACAACAGAGAGAATTTTAGGTTTCAGAAATAAGAACCTCCACGTTTGAAATACATTTAATTTTAATAATAAGTTTTTTTCATAAAGCTTCGGTTTTAGTTTTCGGAAATAGAAACATCCGCGTTAAAAATATATTTGATTACATTAATAATATTAAATTTTCAAATAAAGTAATTTCATAGTCAAAATCAACGATAAACCCATTTTTACAAGTTGAAGTACTCACCCTTTTCACACACAACTTTACTTTATGACTTTTTGCACACCCCAACATCAAGCAATACTTTTCAAAAGGCTTTATTATATCTTTTCAGAAAAAGTTCTTTACGTAATGTCCATTCCTAAACCAATTTTACAATTTGAAGTACTCACCCTTTTCACACACAACTTTATTTTTCGACTTTTTGCATACTCCAAAATTAAGCGATACTTTTCAAAAGGCTTTATTATATCTTTTCAGAACAAGTTCTTTACTTAATATCCCTCCTAAACCAATTTTACAATTTGAAGTACTCATCCTTTTCACCCACAACTTTACTTTTCGACTTTTTGCATGCTCCAACATCAAGCAATACTTTTCAAAGGCTTTATTATATCTTTTCAGAACAAGTTCTTCACGTAATGTCCCTACTAAACCAATTTTACATGTTGAAGTAGTCATTTTTTCATCCACAACTTTACTTTATGACTTTTTGCACACCCCAACATCAAGCAATACTTTTCAAAAGGCTTTATTATATCTTTTCAAAACAAGTTCTTTACTTAATATACTTCCTAAACCAATTTTACAAGTTGACGTTCTCATCCTTTTCACCACAACTTTACTTTACGACTTTTTGCACAGCCCAACACCAAGCAATACTTTACAAAAGGCTTTATTATATCTTTTCAGAAAAAGTTCTTTTCTTAATATCCTTACTAAACCAATTTTAAAAATTCTAAATTTTTCCGTAGTAGATAGAAAAAGCTATACCATAGTTGTGAATATTTTCCCAGAAGATAAAAAGTCCTACTTCAATTTTAAATTTTCTCAACGAAGTGAAGAAAAGTTCAAGTTCTATTCTGAATTTTCTCAATGAGTTCTATTCTGAAATTATTTATTGATCAATTCTATTTTTCCAGGGAAAATAAAAATTTTCCACTTCAGTTCAGGTCTTTCTCAAAGAGATGAAAAAATTTTAAATCATGTTCCAAATTTTTCATAGAAGATAAAAAAGTCCAAGTTCTCTTCTGAATTTTACAAAAGAACACACTTCAATTATAATTTCACCAGAGAAATTAAAAAGCTTCCACTTCAGTTCTTATTTCCCCAAAGACATAAAGAAATTTAAAGTTCTATTCAAAATTTTCCCGTAGAAGATAGAAAAAGTTCTAAGTTCACTTTTGAATTTTACCAAAGAATACAATTCAATTCTAATTTCTCCAGAGAAAATAAAAATCTTCCACTTCAGTTTTAAGTTCACCAAGACGTTAACATATTTAAATTTCTATTCTAAATTTTCCCGAATTAAATAGAAAAAGCTATACCATAGGTGGGAATATTTTCCTGGAAGATAAAAAGTCCTACTTCAATTTTAAATTTTCTCAACGAAGTGAAGAAAAGTTCAAGTTCTATTCTGAATTTTCTCAATGAAAAAAAAATTAGTTATTGATCAATTCTATTTTTCCAAAATAATATGAAAATTTTCCACTTCAGTTCAGATGAAAAAATTTAAAATAATGTACCAAATTTTTCATAGAAGATAGAAAAGTCCAAGTTCTCTTCTGAATTTTACCAAAGAACACACTTCAATTCTAATTTCACCAGAGAAAATAAAAAGCTTCCACTTCAGTTCTTATTTCCCCAAAGACATAAAGAAATTTAAAGTTCTATTCTAAATTTTCCCGTGGAAGATGGAAAAAGTTCAAGTTCACTTCTGAATTTTACCAAAGAGCACAATTCATTTCTAATATCTCCAGAGAAAATAAAATCTTCCAATTCAGTTTTAAGTTCACCAAGACATAAAGAAATTTAGAAAGTTCTATTCTAAATTTTTAAGTATTAGATTGAAAAAGCTATACCGTAGTTGTGAATATTTTTCCGGAAGATAAAAAGTTCTACTTCAATTTTAAATTTTCTCAACGAAGTGAAGAAAAGTTCTATTCTGAATTTTCTCAATGAAAAAGAAATTAGTTATTGATCAATTCTATTTTTCTAAGATAATATAAAAATTTTCCACTACAGTTCAGATCTTTCTCAAAGAGATGAACAATTTAAAATAATGTTCCAAATTTTTCATAGAAGATAGAAAAGTTCCACTTCGATTCTGAATCCGGGTTGCAGCGGTAGCTAGCAACCTAGTAAGAGACCATCACGTCCAATGTTAAGAAATATAAAAACCCATAGTTCCTAACAGAGGAGTCAGATCAAAACAAAAAGTACACCATTAGAACCGCCTTGTCCGAAACCCCTGTATAGGAAACTTTCTGTCCCTTGGCGTGAACAGCAAGGGAAATATATTGGCTTGAAAATCAAGAAAAGTGGCAGCTACTACAACATTCTGCCTAAACGGGATATTTTTTTCTTTTTTTTCTCTTTTCTTTTGTATCCAGAGATAGCTTGGCACTGGATTATCATAGAGGGTTGTTCAATAGCTCATTTTAAAGGAAATTAATTGGGTTAAAAATCTATAGTAACTAAAATAAATTATTTTTAAAAGAGAATAAATTTTTCCACCAAAAACTGCATTTTCGATGTCTTTTCACACTGCAGTCTTTCAAACATAATTATAATTTTACCAAAGAACACACTTCAATTCTGATTTAGCCTGAGAAAATAAAAAGCTTACACTTCAGTTCTTATTTCCCCAAAGACATAAAAAATTGAAGTTCAGTTCTAAATTTTCCCGTAGAAGATAGAAAAAGTTTTAGTTCACTTCTGAATTTTACCATTGAACACAATTCAATTCTAATTTCTCCAGAGAAAATAAAAATCTTACACTTCAGTTTTAATTTCACCAAGACATAAAGAAATTTAAAGTTCTATTTTAAATTTTTCCGTAGTACATAGAAAAAGCTATACTACAGTTTTGAATATTTTCCCAGAAGAAAAAAATTCCTGCTTCAACTTTAAATTTTCTCAACGAAGTGAAGAAACGTTCCAGTTCTTTTCTGAATCTTCTCAATGAAAAAGAAATAAGTTATTGATCAATTCTATTTTTCCAAAATAATATGAAAATTTTCCACTTCAGTTCAGATCTTTCTCAAAGAGATGAAAAATTTAAAATAATGTACTAAATTTTTCATAAAAGATAGAAAACTCCAAGTTCTGTTCTGAATTTCACCCAAGAACACACTTCAATTCTGATTTCACCAGAGAAAATAAAAAGCTTCCACTTCAGTTCTTGTTTCCCCAAAGACACAAAAATTAAAGTTCCATTTTAAATTTTACCAAAGAAGATAGAAAAAGTTACCTTAGATGCGAATTCTTACCTTGAAGATAAAAAGTTCCACTTTAATTCTAAATTTTCTCAATGAACAAGAAATAAGTTATTGTTCAATTCTATTTTTCCAAATAATACAAAAAGAATTTAGCCACTGAACACATTTCAATTCTAATTTCTCCAGAGAAAATAAAATCTTCCACTTCAGTTTTTAATTTCACAAAGACACCAAGAAATTTAAAGTTCCATTCTAAATTTTCTAAGCGAAGGGAAGAAAAGTTTAACTTCTATTCTGAATTTTTTCAATGAAAAATAAATAAGTTATTGATCAATTCTATTTTTCCAAATAATATAAAAGTTTTCCACTTCAGTTCAGATTTTTCTCAAAGAGATGAAAAAATTTAAAATAATGTTCCAAACTTTTCATGGAAGATAGAAAAGTTCAAGTTCTCTTCTGAATTTTACCAAAAAACAATTCAATTCTAATTTCTCCAGAGAAAATAAAAATCTTCCACTTTAGTTTTAAGGTCACCAAGACATAAAGAAATTTAAAGTTCTATTCTAAATTTTTTCCGTAGTAGATAGAAAAATCTATACCATAGTTTTAAATATTTTCTATTAAGATAAAAGGTTCCACTTTTAGTTTAAATTTTCTAAACGAAACTCGGAAAATTTTAACGTTTATTCTGAATTTTTTGATTGAAAAAGAAATAAGTTATTAGTCAATACTATTTTCCCAAAAAAATGTAAGAATTTTCCACCACTTCAGGTTTTTCTCAAAGAGATTAAAAAATTTTAAATGATGTTCTTTTCATAGAAGATAGAAAAATTTAAGTTCTCTTCTGAATTTTACCAAAGAACACAATTGAATTCTAATTTCTCCAGAAAAAATTAAAATCTTCCACTTCAGTTTTTAATTTCACAAAGACACAAAGAAATTTAAAGTTCTATTCTAAATTTTTCCATAGAAGATAGAAAAAGCTATACCATAGATGTGAATATTTGCTAGGAAGATAAAAAGTTCTACTTCAATTTTAAATTTTCTCGACGAAGTGAAAAAAAGTTCAACTTCTCTTCTGAATTTTCTCAATGAAAAGAAATAAGTTATTGATCAATTCTATTTTTCCAGGGAAGATAAAAATTTACCACTTCAGTTCAGATCTTTCTCAAAGAGATGAAAAATTTACAATACAGTTCCAAATTTTTTGATGGAAGATAGAAAAGTTCCACTTCGATTCTGAATTTTACCAAAGAACACACTTCAATTCTAATTTCACCAGAGAAAATAAAAAGCTTCCACCTCAGTTCTTATTTCCCCAAAAACATAAAAAATTACAGTTCCATTCTAAATTTTCCCGTAGAAGATAGAAAAAGTTATACCTAAGATGTGAATACTTACCATGAAGATAAAAAGTTCCACTTTAATTCTAAATTTTCTCAATAAAGTGAAGAAAAGTTCAAGTTCTCTTCTAATTTTTCCAAGAAAATAAAAAGGTTCCACTTCAGTTCTGGTTTTCCTCAAAGAGATGAAAAATTAAAGTTCTGTTCTAAATTTTTCTCTAGATACTTTGATTCTGAATTTTTCCTCCAAGAAGAGAAAAGGTTCTGCTTTAATTCTATATTTTCTCAAAGAAGTGAAGAAAAGTTCAAGTTCCCATCTGAATGTTTTCCCAGAGAATAGAAAAGGTTCCACTTTAATTATGAGTTTTCACAACACACACAAATTTCTCATAGAAATAATATTTTTCATCAGTGATAACACTTTTTCGGTTCCAACTAGCAAGTTTTCTGTCAAAGATAACGAATTTTTTCATAGAAGTAACAATTTTTTGATTGTGATAACAACTTTTCTGTCAGAAGTAGCAAGTTTTGCTTAACACTAACAAACCTTCTCATCAAAGAAACGACATTTTACCTTAATACTAACATACTTTTACTGAACAAACACAAATTTTTCTTAGAAAAAATATTTTTCATCAGTGATAACACTTTTTCTGTTCGAACTAGCAAGTTTTCTACCAAAGGTATCAAATTTTTTCTTAGAAGTAACATTTTTTGAATGTGATAACAACTTTTCTGTCAGAAGTAGCAAGTTTTGCTTTACACTAACAAACCTTCTCATCAAAGTAACGACATTTTACCATAATACTAACATACTTTTAATGAACACACACAAATTTCTCTTAGAATTTATATTCTTCGTCAGTAATAACATCTTTTCTTTTCGAACTAGCAAGTTTTCTACCAAAGATACCAAATTTTTTTTTTTAGAAGTAACATTTTTGATTGTGATAAAAACTTTTCTGTCAGAAGTAACAAATTTTGCTTAACACTAACAAACCTTCTCATCAAAGTAACGACATTTTACCTTAATACTAACATACTTTTACTGAAAAAACACAAATTTCTCTTAGAAATAATATTTTTCATCACTGATAACACTTTTTCTGTTCGAACTAGCATGTTTTCTACCAAAGATACCAAATTTTTTCTTAGAAGTAACATTTTTTTATTGTGATAGCAACTTTTCTGTCAGAAGTAGCAAGTTTTGCTTAACACTAACAAACCTTCTCATCAAAGTAACGACATTTTACCCTAATACTAACATACTTTAAATTTCTCTACGTCTTGGTGACCTTAAAACTAAAACGGAAGATTTTTATTTTCTCTGGAGAAATTCGAATTGAATTGTGTTCTTTGGTAAAATTCAGAAGAGAACTTGAACATTTTTATCTACCATGAAAAATTTGGAAGATTATTTAAAATGTTTTCATCTCTTTGAGAAAAATCTGAACTGAAATGGTAAATTTTTATATTATTTGGAAAAATAGAGTCGATCAATAAGTTATTTCTTTTTCATTGAAAAAATTCAGAATAGAAGTTGAACTTTTCTTCACTTCGCTTAGAAAATATAGAATGGAACTTTAAATTTCTTGGTGTCTTTGTGAGATTAAAAACTGAATTGGAAGATTTTTATTTTCTCTGGTACAATAAGAATTGATGTGTGTTCAGTGGTAAAATTCTTCTTATGTTTTTTAGAGAAATAGAATTAAACAATTCTATGACTTATTTATTGTTAATTGAGAATATTTAGAATTAAATTGGAACTTTTTATCTTCAAGGCAAGAATTTGCATCTAAGGTATAACTTTTTCTATCTTCTTCGATAAAATTTAGAAAGGAACTTTAATTTTTGTGTCTTTGGGGATATAAGAACTGAAGTGGAAGATTTTTATTTTCTCTGGTGAAATTAGAATTGAAGTGTGTTCTTTGGTAAAATTCAGAAGAGAACTTGAACTTTTCTATCTTCTATGAAAAATTTGGAACATTATTTTTCATCTCTTTGGGAAAGATCTGTAATGAAGTGTTCAAATGGAACAACACTGTTTAAATGGAACTTGTGTATTATAACGACCACAGAGTTTCAGCCTCAAATCATCTTCTAAATCATTTTCTAAAATCATCTTCTAAAATACCTCAAACGATTCCACTTAAATCATCTTCTTAAATGTCTTAAAACAGTTTCACCCAAATAATCCCTAAACGTAATTTCTGCGTGTTACTTTTGTTTTGGCATCCCTTCGCTGTCATATTTGAAATTCCTAAGAAACCCTTTCCCGTGTTAATCTCTTCATCTCTAAGATCAAAACATTCTCCCCACCGTCAATGCGCATGTTCAAACTTCACCCGGAGACAATTCTCCTGGACGAACACCAACAAATCAATCGACTTTGACATCATCCATCAGATATTAATAAACTTCGCCCGGAGACAATTCTCCTGGACGAACACCAACAAATCAATCGACCTTGACATCATCCATCAGACATTAATAAACTTCGCCCGGAGACAATTCTCCTGGACGAACACCAACAAATTAATTTCTCGGAAATTCTCTCCCCTCGATTACGCAATCAATTTCTCGGAAACTGTCAGAGTTAGACTAACTTGTAGATGGCAGCACGCAGTGTATCTCGGAGTCATTATGCCCTCCCTACTGATATATCAAAATTTTGATTGGATGTGTTTTGGAAAATGGTGGTTGTGAGAGGGACGTTAGTCACTATCCAATCACTTTCAACTATTAAAAAAGGCACTAGCCCTTTCAATTTTCAATTGAATGAGCCCTTTTGAAGTTTCTACGACAACGCTTTCAATAAAACTTCATATGCCCCCAGGGCATAAATTACAACCCTTGAGCTGAGGGCCCTGAGGGGGTTATCATCCTAAAAGACCTAATTTTCAGAACTTTCCACAGTGTCGAAAAAAATATATATTTGATGACTTTGATTGGATGAGTTTTTAAAAATGGTGGGCGTCGGAAGGGCGTTAGACGCTCTCTAAATCTTTATAACTATTAAAAAGGCACTAGCCCTATCAATTTCCAATTGAATGAGCCCTTTTGAAGTTTCTACGACAACGCTTTCAATAAAACTTTATATGCCCAAGGGCGTAACTTACAACCCTTGCCCTGAGGGCTGTGGGGGGAAGGGTTGTCATACTTAAAGACCTAACTTCCAAAACTTTCAACTATGTTGAATAAAATGACTATCAAAAAAATTTGATTGGATGTGTTTGGGGAAAAGGTGGGCGTGAGAGGGGGGTTAGTTGCCCTGAAATCACTTTCGACTATTAAAAAGGGTACTAGTCCTTTGAATTTCAAATCGAATGGGCCCTTTTTCAAGTTTCTACGACAAAGATTTCAATAAAAACCTTATATCCTCCCAGGGCCTAACTTACAATCCTTGCCCTGAGGGTTGGGGGGGAGTGTCCTCCTCAAAAAATATATTTCTATCAGGACATCAACTACGCTGAACATAATGGCTATCCCAAAATTTTTATGGGCTGTTTTTGGGGGACTGATGGGCGTGGGGGGGATGGTTACACTACAATCACTTTGGACTATTTAAAAGGGCACTAGTCCTTTGAATTTCCAATCGAATGAGCTTTTTTTGAAGTTTCTACGACAACGCCTTCTTTGGAAACCTTATATGCCCCCAGGCACAGTTCATATAATTTTCCAGTATGATCATTCCCTATCTCACCCATTATAAAAACCCGAACCGGGGTGCGAGTGCTCCGGAGAACTTTTTTGCAGATAGAAACATAGGCGGTATCAGATCTTTTCACGGGTAGACAAGTCAGATTTCTCTTGGACGCGAAACTTGGCTTCAACGTTGGAACACTAATTTTGAAGGAACTAATTTTAAATTAATTTATTCCAATACATACATGAAAATCGGTAGTTAGTAGTGTAATGTTATTATTAGATGTTTTTAGGAATTAAAAATAGGTTTCGAAGTCTCAAGTTGGTTTCTAAGGCATTTTGAGAAAGTTTCTGCCAAAATACGTGTTCCAGGGTAATTGGACCGCTGATGGCAGATCAAATGAGAGGAGCTATTTGTACGCGCTGATATATATATATATATATATATATATATATATATATATATATATATATATATATATATATATATATATATATATATATATATATATATATATATATATATATATATATATATATATATATATATATATATATATATATATATATATATATATATATATATATATATATATATATATATATATATATATATATATATATATATATATATATATATATATATATATATATATATATATATATATATATATATATATATATATATATATATATATATATATATATATATATATATATATATATCTATATATATATATATATATATATATTTATATATATATACTACGAAAACTTTACGAAAAAGAAATTTTTTTTTAAAAAAAGTAAAGGCCATATTAAACTTAAGATCAGTAGAAATAGAAGCCTACAATAATTCAAACTCAAAACGACCAGAAATTATTATTAAAGAATAAAAAAGGAAAGGAGAATAATTGGTATGGCAGTAACTGCATATAAATTTATATGAATATATATATAGTGGGCTGTAATAATGCAAAAGGTAAATATAACATTGGTTTAAGAATGGAAAGAAAGACAAAGAATAAATTTACGACAATAATCAAGTAAAAAATAAGTTTTATTTGAACAATGCCATAAAGCGATGACATTTGATTGTGATATTTGGTGCTTCGCATTGTTATATAATAATTAGAACCTAAGTCCTAAAGTTCTCAATCAGGAACCCTTATCGCTATCTAAATTCAGAAAGTGCAAAGATTTTCAAACAGAGATGTTAATTGTTTGAAGATCAGGAAAGGTCTGCTCATTCCCTGAGAAAACTTTGACTGAAAACAAAATTAGTCATATCTAGACTCTCCGTCAAAACAGGTAACTAGATTTTTTCAAATATCACAGGTACTACACTCTAAGAAAATAAATATAATAACGTGTAAAAAAAGATAAACTATCCCGTTGCGGATCCAGAGGGGAGGGGGCGAGGGTTACCCCCGTAAAGTAGTCTAAAGCAGTGTAATTTACCTAATTAACGCAAGTTTGCATTAATTAAACTTGCTCCTAACGTAAATTTGTCGGATCAACCTACTTTGCGCCCCCTCCCCTAAAAAAATCCTGGATCCACCCCAGAAACCATTTCATCTCTTCCATCAGTTATTAGAAGAAAAAAAAATTCCGTATCTTGACAAATTGCATCAACCCCCCGCTGCCTTTTTTACAAAATCTTACTGAGGTCAATCAGTTCAGTTCATTGTATATAAATAATTGATGAACTCATAATTTGCATATAAGTTAAGTCATACCTGTGAGATGGGACACTTGCAAACTACTTGGATGGCTCACCAGGTTTTTTTCTGCTTTCGCAATTACGAATAATGCACGTTGTAACCATTTCTCATTGAGTCAACACACTAACCCGCTAATGCAGAAAGAAGCGGGAGGAGCTTTTTGTTCGCACCGAGAACGAAGACCAGAAATGATCTTTCAAACAATGAAGACGATTGAATTTTTTGATCCTCTTGGTCTACCCTATACATTTTACACACCTCACATCAGCAACTATATTGAGAGCAGTGGGAAAACTATTATTCAAAATCGGAAGAGAGTGCAGGATCTAACGACTAAAAGCTGTGGCTTCCACGCACTACTATATTTTGTGTTCCGATGTCGTGGCTATACTTACGAGCAGTTTCTCCGCATTTATGGTGACAATCCACGTCTGAACGACTTTCTAGTGGAAAATATCCTCTCAGACCTGTATAATAGTGATTTCAGTGCCCTAAGAGTAAAGTGCTTAAAAATGTTTGTGAATTTGTTTATTAATAAATGCATATATATAAAACAATGTCTTTAAATCTTCACTTTAGATTTCTTCTTCTTCGATCTATAGGCAACTCTCGTGAACCACTAATGTCGATAGATAATTTAAATTCATTACATATTGATCTTGATTGACTGCAAAATCAGGGTCACATTTTCTAAAGTATAATGTAACTTTACTCTTGTCATATCTCTTTGCATAGTCAATGATACTATTTGCATTCATATTATGAAATTCAAGAGTTTCTATCTGTCTATTTGAAGCAATATCACATACAGTGTTTTCAAATGGTGAATCACATTCGGTAACTGCCAAATAAAAATCCCTTAGTTGATAGTCATAATAGGCAGTGTCGTCACAACGATGACGTAGAAACCAAATTGTCTTGTTACCCCAACAGTTGAATCGTAGACCAGATTCCTCTTCCCAGAATAATTTAAATCCACGACGATACCAATCTCGTAGCAATAAACTAAAATCTCGTTTAGCATTCTTTCCAATCATAGTGGGGTAAGAATTCTCCCACTGATCAGATTGATCATAGTGACAATTGGAGCACAGGTGCCCTCTAGGGTGAGAGTCACACACCTCCTCAAGACATGAATTACATCCTTTAATTTGTATTGAATAGTCTCTATGTATTTTACAATGATTACATAATTTGCACTTTTCACTATAGTCATCAATAATTGTACAATTCTCACATTGAGTCCAACTTCCAAGAGTTTACATGAACAATGGACATGTATAGAACTTTTTTTGGTTTCCAATGTCAATTGACTCACTCACAGCTATAAACGAAACTGATCGTTCCTGCCGATGGATAAATTCAAGGTGGAGAAATGGGGAGAGGAGTAGCTCTGTGACGTTACCTCTTTCAAATGGTGGGGGAGACATCTACATTGAATCCATTGGCAATGTTTTCAAAAGTATATCTACGATATGATTCTGCTTTGTTCCAATTAATATATCAATAAATTGACTATAAGTACTTGAATCACATTTTAAAAGTTTCATACAATAGTCCAATGGGGGAGAATCACTCCTCATTATATTGTCAAGTGTTCCTTGACGAGAGAATATCTTGCGTTGAAGAGATAACTTAAGAAAATCGTCATCCAAAATCAAATGTTTTTTCCATAAACGCTAGATTTGACCTAATTCTCTCTTTCTCAAATTTATTCACTTTTCAGTCCTTTCACTCTGACTGCTGACTCTAGACTGACCCTGATTCGTCAGCCCCATAACCAGAAAAGAAAGGGAACATTTTCGATTTCGAAACAATTTTATTGAATAATTACAACAACAACAAAAATACTATGCATGTACAATTAGCGATTGAGTTTATTGTCTTCGATATGTTTCGCCAATGCACTTAAAGCACATTGAAGTCTATTCACATGTGCTATATCAACTTTAGCAGCGAAACATAATTGATCCTCCATTTTAAATTTGCTCAAGGATATCACATATCTTGCATATACTTCATCCCATTCCAGACAAAGCCGTGTTCATCTTGTGATTTTCACCGCAATGTTTGGTGCTAATTTATTATTGCCCTCAAGACCAGTATCAACTTCCAAGAGGATCAATATTCCACTCATCATCAGCACAAATATATATATCCAAATGAGTAAAGTCAAAACTGTTCTTCTCACTCCTTTGAATTCTATTCACAGACTAATAAAACTTTAGCAAAAATCCTTTCCTCGTATTCCCTCCGCCGCTAATATGTAACCAGCCCTCTGATTGGCTGAGAAGGAAACACGTGATCATGTTTCCTAATTCATGGATCATAACATTCGTAAGAAGTGTCATTGACTCCGGTCCCCCCGTTAGACTCAATAATCCAGAAAACATCCATCAAAGGGAGAAAAATACTGTTTTTTCATTATCACTGACAAAAACCATAAAACAGACATAAATTGATGTTGACATCCATGAAAAACATCAAATAAATTGACCGACACTCATAACCGTCGAAAAAAACATCCATCAAAGTGAGAAAAATCATGTTTTTTCAAGTGAGAAAAATTCTATTTTTTCATTCTCAGTGAGAAAACCATAAACCACGTGGTTCGTACGGGAGTACTAGGGTCCTCTCTACTGTTGATTTCCAGATAGAAAATATGTTTTTGACGAGGACACTCCCCCACAGCCCTCAGGGCAAGGGTTTTAATTTATGCCCTGGGGGCAAAGTTCATATAATTATCCAGTAAGCTTATCGCAGATCATATCTGGTCTTCGTTCTCGGTGCAAACAAAAAGCTCCTCCCACTTCTTTCTGCATTAGCGGGTTAGTGTGTTGACTCAATGAGAAATGGTTACAACGTGCATTATTCGTAATTGCGAAAGCAGAAAAAAACCTGGTGAGCCATCCGAGTAGTTTGCAAGTGTCCCATCTCACAGGTATGACTTAATTTATATACAAATTATGACTTAATCTATTATTTACATACAGTGGACTCAAATGATTGGCCTATGTAGGATTTTGTAAAAAAGGAGGCGGGGGGTTGATGAAATTTGTGAAAATAAGGAATTTTTTTTCTAATAAGTGGTGGAATAGGTGTGATGGTTTCAGGGGCGGATCCAGGATTTTTTAGGGGAGGGGGGCGCAAAGTAGGTTGATCCGGCAAACTAACGTTAGGAGCAAGTTTAATTAATGCAAACTTGCGTTAATTAGGTAAATTACACTACTTTAGACTACTTTAAGGGGGTAACCCTCGCCCCCTCCCCTCTGGATCCGCAACGGGATAGTTTATCTTTTTTTTCACGTCGTGATATTTATTTTCTCAGATGTAGATATATTTTTCCAACTAGATGTAATTCACTAGTTGTAGCATCTTTAAGTACATCTGTACTATCAGTATTAGTAATATATTCATAACCATTGGAGGTGCCTCTCAATTCCTTGTATGACTTCGGTGTCATCAGCATGAATTGCATACAGCTCGTATAATTTGAGAGGTTGTTGCTTGTGCTCACCAGCGTGCCATTGATGTAGACACTGATTTGACGAAATAAATGATGTAATATACAATTTCCATAGGATATTCCATTAGCCCAAATTGGCATTGTATTATCAGATTTCCGGACTTTCATTTGTAAATCAATAAATGTTGAAGATATGTCCATAAAATAGTCTTCATTGGAATAAATTTGAAAGTAGATATTATCAGAGAGGGGTTGTAGTGGATAATATTGTTCATAGTATCCATGCTTGACACTCACATCAACATTTTTAGCTTTGAGTAGATTCAATGAGGTGGTTATTAAGGGCAGGGAATCCTTTTGTGGCAGGTAAGAGAAGAAATCTTAGGAAAACAAATCTAGTTTCGATCTAACAATTCTTTTCCTAGAGCTTCTTCTGTTTATAGAAAGTTTCGAACGTTTCCTTATTTTCTTTAACAGAAATGATGATGTCTGTTGTTTCTGACCTGAGTGGAGACTGATGAGAGATGCATTGCTTTTTGACATTTTTAAGCCTTTACCATTTTGTTTTAGTTGTTCGCCAAGGGTTCGCGCACTGGACCTAAGATTGTCCGTTGCACTTTATTTTAAATTTTTACCAGAGCCCCAATCGTATAGTGTAGAGGATGCAAAATATGTCGCAGCCAGTACAAGATATTTTCTAGCCAGTGCTAGTGAAGAGCGAAAGAGCTTAGCAAACCAACTGCCAAGACCGTAGCCAGACATTGAAGAGCGACCTTTGTAATAGTCCATTCTATTGCCCTGTTGTCTTGGGCCAAGAGTATTAACATAGCAGTCAATATCAGGATAAGTGAATACCACTTTTTTATTAGACATCTTGTTGAACAATGGGGCGAAAATGGCATGTAATCACAGCCAACCCTTTAGAAATTGCTATGGGATCACCCAATTTAGTTTTTAGTTTTAAATGACAGATTTTGAAATAGGAAGTGTTTACGGGAATATACTGAAGATACTTTATATTGTAGTGGTGAATATGTTCTTGATTAGTTTTTCGTTCAAGAACTCGTAAGAGGGGAACATTTGAATTACCAACCCGAGATGTTTCCACAAATGAACCGTAGAGAAATATACAAGTGTCTGTGGAGAATGCAGGCGGATAGTCAGCAAAAATGAAATTAGTGTTTCCGGCACTTTTACCATTGATTATATTGAGCTTAAAGCCAAGAACATCCTTTAGGTTATCATTGAGAATAACCTTTTCACTGGCAATAGGTGAACCAATGTAGATCTTACCCTTCTCCTTTGAATAGTTGAAATGAAAAGCTCCCTTTTTACGAGCGGATCTTTTATTAATAAAACGACATAAATCATTTATACAGGTGAGTTCCTCGTAGGGTAATTCAATATATGGATAATCCATCCAATTGATTTTTTGAATTTGTTCTTGATCACTTGAGGATGGTGGTGGTGGCGGCCAATCATAGGGTCTAATTTTTATATCATATTTACGATCTTTTCTCAGGATGTCGAAGGTACTTTTGAGAATACAGTCAACAAGAGCTACTTCATACTTTCTATCATCAAATTTGGTGGTGGAAGAGAGATTTATTCAAAAATCGCTTGTTCTATCTAATTCACTGTATAGAGGATCGAAAACATTAGGCATGAAAGTGACATAAAAATCATTGGGCACTGTTAACATCTACAGCATTGAACCAAGAATCAAAATCTCCGATTTATCATAGTCAGTGAACGAGCAACTGTCTCTTGCCCCAACGAGTACGACTCTTTAATATCTTTTCAATTTGATAAATTTCACTAGTGTTTCTAACTTTTTGCAGTTCATATTCATAAAAACCGCCGAGAATCTCATCATCTTTGGTGTCTCGCAGTCGATATGTCGTGGGCTCGGTGTCCAGGATTTTGGACACTTTGAAAAGTTCGGTGCTCCATAAATAATTCCCTTTTTCAAAAATATTGCTGGTTCTATTAATTTTAACAGTATCGCCAACATTGAATTTCTTCTTCACATTCTTTTTTTCTTTTTCATCACTATTGTATTGCTTTAGAAAAGCATCAAATGTATTTTCATTGTAGTGAACATCTCGAGGGCTGGAGTTGGACAGATATCAATGGGGTCGATGGTTGTACATCCGCATGATCTTACCTAAATCATGTATAAAAGCAGATTTTGTTTTCAGGGTATAATATCTTGAAATTAATAGACAAATCGTTCTTATTAATCTTTCAGCCAATGCAGCCTTTATCGGGCTGTGACTATGATAAAGTGAAGTATTATATTTCATAAGAACTTTTTGTACATTATGATTAACAAAGTCATTACCACGATACGATGGAATTTTTCTATATGGCTCCCGTCCGAGAATACTTTCAATGGCTTGAGCAACTTCAACACCTCTCTTCGATCGCAGTGGAATGGCATATACATAGCGACTAAAGACACTGATTGCAACCAGAATATATTTGTAGGGTGCATTGTGACGCCGTTGAATTGCGTCTAAAGTTAAAAGATCCGTTTGCATTATATGCAGAGGGGAAAAGGCTTTAGTTTGTCGATATTGTTTGCCGCGAAGCATGTGATTCCGATACAGTGTGTAACTCGGTTCATTCTCTAGATACTCTTTTGCTTTTTTCAATGTGCTGCCGGAGACAACTTTAGAAAGCGTTTTGGGAGAACTTAAACTTCCCGCTTCACCAATATTTTCATAGACACCTTTCAGAACTTTATCCATTTTGAACGCAAGCATGTAGTGTAATGTCCACTCCCCTTTTGCACACTGGAGGGTGAATCAATTCGTCTTCGCTTTTGACTAGCATCCACAGGAGTTGTAAAATCATTGCTCCTGCTGCTAGTATTTTCAAATATTGAATCTTCTTCTTCTTTTTTAAATGGTGGTGTTGGTGTTGTTGGAGGACTATATTCTCTTAGTTTCTTTAGAATTTGCTTATTGCCAATAAGACTTTTGAGAAAGTTTGATAGACTTAGAAAGGTGTATAGATTATTGTCAAAGGATAAAAGTCCTTTACGATTCGTCACCATATCACAAATTAAATCAACTAGATTATAACTTTTTCCCTGAATCATAATTCGTGTCCCTGTGCTATCGACTTGAACTTGATCAGCAGTTTCCAACATGAGATAAGTTAAGAGTCTTTTACTCTGTTCTTGATAAGTCATTGGCAATAGGTTCCCAATTTTTGATACACTTGAATTCGATTCCTTCTCCTTTGATTGCACTGATGCAGAATCTTGAGGAGTTGTTTTCTGTTTGGTGGGATCGGTGACGGTAACAGTGACGGCGGCGGTGGGTCTCTCACGATATGATTTATGTTTGTCCACACGTCGCAATGCATCTTGAAGTAAAAGCAGTTTTTTGTCATCGGCAATATTCTCATCATTAATGAATTTGCTTAGATTGTCTTCAAAATGTTCGACGGGCAAGGGGACAAGTTCAAATGGTGTCAATTTATAGGGTTTAGCCATTCTCTCTCTAGAGAAAACTGTTTACAAGTCCTACAATTATTGGCAGTAAAAGTGTGAAAAAGCTACCGCCCGCTTGAAGGAGCCGTTTTCTTTTAAAAATTTTTCCCTTGTTTTTACAAGCCAAGGCGCGTACAGTGGAACGATGTTGCTTTGTCTGTTGTCTAACACCTTCTGACAGTTGAACATTGCCCTCAGTAAAATTTAAACAAAGTTCACATATTATACTAATGAGATCGATGTTGAACCCATATTTAAATTTAGTCTTTCTAAGCAAGGGTATTGAAGTGCTTAAAATAGAAAATAAATGCCGTTGTTCACTTAGCTTCTTCAATGTCATGATTGCAATTAATAGTCTTTTTTACTCTTCACCGGAAGATATACTGAAATTTG
Organism: Artemia sp. Qi Xiang Cuo; assembly: GCF_049724085.1. Classification (NCBI taxonomy): domain Eukaryota; kingdom Metazoa; phylum Arthropoda; class Branchiopoda; order Anostraca; family Artemiidae; genus Artemia; species Artemia sp. Qi Xiang Cuo. The sequence goes on along the minus strand of NC_142799.1, from coordinate 77,442,768 downwards.
ATTGTCGAAAATGTCGGTGACTACACGTAGATCCTCGGTTGGGCTCTGATTAAGATCCAACAAAATGTAGCCATAGGGCCTATTAGTTGCCTGAGTGTATGCTGACAACAGAAATTTAGGGTTACCGGGATATATCTGTTTTTTGAGAGTTATTAGTGAGCTAGAATCACGAACGACTCGATAGATAATATAGACAGTGCAATTCAATGCAAGGGTTTGCATACATTTGCTCTGATGAAACAGATTGTGTAGAACAAGGGTTATGGAAATGCGTTCATGGTGAGAGCGAACAGTGAACAGTTGTAGCATTTCCTGTGAGAACTGTTCAATGGATTCAGCCAGATCATCAATAATCAACCAAGAGTTCGATTCAATACTATTGAAAACATCAAGTCCCCGTATGAATTGTATTGGTATGGTTGTGGCAATTGCTTTTATTTGATAATAGGACTCCTGCCAAATACTATAGCAATTAGTAGATTTGTTTCGGCTTTTCCAAAAAAATTTTATCACAATTTTTCATTATTCTAGTTAAGAGTGTTGCTTTCGTCGATATTGAGGGCCCACACAGAAACGATCTAAAGGGTGTTTTAAATTGATACATGTTGCTGCTGCTGCTGCTGTTGACAACAGTTGGACTACAACTAACTGTAAATCATACGTGTCCAATGAATAAGTAGTAGTAGCAATAATTTTCCCATAGATATATCTAGTACGTTAACAAGAATAACAACAAAAAAAAACAATATTTCATGGCAGTATTTATTTCGGTAACATGAAAACAAATATTTGTTCAACATGAACTGCAACTGACAACGATATGAATGACACTTGTTCAACAAGAACAGTTGACAACAATATTTCATTGCAGCATTTATTTCGGCACTACATGAAAACTCTATTTGATCAACATGAATTGCAAATGACAACGATAAAAATTACACTTTATGTACAACATAAATAAAAAACACTTTTTTTTGTCCATGAAGAGCAACACTTATTGTCTTTAAAGACACTTTTTGTCCATCATCAACACTTTTCTGTACAACACTTATTGTCTTTAAACACTTTTCTGTACAAGAGCACTTGAAAACAACAGAAAAAGCACTTGGAAATTGAACTAGCACAGTTGAACATTACAGTGAATTTAAAAGTGGGGTCCCCCCCCACCCCCCAGGGCCGCGGGGCCTAAGGCCGGCCGTGGGTGGGACCCCCCACCCCCCGGAGCCGGCCGCGGGAAGGGCCCCCCCGGGAACAGTGGTGGAAAAACAATACATAGTTGTCGTCACGGCTGCTGCTACAGGTTAGTTCAGGTTGAGTTAGTTGAGGTTAGATTAGTTAATTTATGAATGGGTTGGTTGTGGTGGTTAGTTGGTTAGTTGATTAGTCAGATTAGGTTAATTTATCCATACCAAGTTGATTGCGATAGTCTATGCATTCAACTCGGTCTGAAATACGGTAGTGTCCATGAGGCAGGACACTCACACCATTCTCGAGCACAAAGACTTTGTCAGATATACATTACATTGCATTCTTTTCCACTCTCACAGTATAATTTCTGTACTGTAGAGAGCGAATTGCAAGCACTTGTGCTCTCGGCACTAGGCTACTTTTTACACAGTCTCTGTACACGCTCATGTTGAAATTGCTCTTTACAAAATGTGTAGGCACCCCTTTACACGCCTTCTTTTCATCCCCACTATGAGTTTTAACACAATAAACTTTAGGGCCCGGGAACACCCCCCTGGATATCAAATCATTCCCCCTCTCTGATTTTAACATTAATAGTTGGTTGGGGGTTTGACGTTTCACCAACTCGGGGTAAAGTGATGGATTCCAGTTGGTGAAATCCATCCGCGAGCTGATGTGTTCCCCCTTTTTTAGATCACCCAATAAATCTTCGGTCCCAATTACCTTTAACAGCAGAGAATCTGTATCCCCATAGTAAACTTGAACCTCCCCCTCCCGTGGCCATTGCATCTTGCACACATTGTAAGAAAACGAGAACATGAGCTTTTTTGAAATTTCTAGTACTGAACTACCGCCTGCTATATTCTTGCTCAGTACCACATTTTACTTTCGCCTGTGTAGAAGAACCTTGCCAGTCTCTATGCTCGTGAACAATGTAAAATTGGGATCTGTAATAATTCGTGCATACACTAGAGGTTCAGTTACAACGTTGCAGCGAGATCTATTACGTACGCTGTCACACATTTTACAAAATGCTGATTTTAGAATGAGTTTGTACAATTCCTTCTCTACCTTGGAGTTTGCCCTAGACCGTTTATCGACAAAAGTATCGATAAACGTTTTCAAGTATGGTCGCTGATTGAACTGTAGGACCCTGTGTATTTGGGTGATTTTGAAACCATTGTTCACCATCCAGTGCAAAAGCACATGGTGAACAACGATATTCTCCTTAGGGTCCAAATCAGCAATCAGTTTTTGCTTAGAGGGAGTCCATTGCATCCCCATATCTTCAACCAATGATCTATTGTAGGGGCTCAATGAGTCCCTGCTTAAGGGTCAATTGATACAGGGAAAAACAAAATCTTTGACGGAGTCGTGAAGCGCCAGAGGAATGTGACCGTCAATTTCAAAGAACCAACCTTGTGGCCCATTGTCCTCGACGGTGGTAATGTCGGGGAGCTCACAAGGATTCTCAAGCCATTGATAGTTCCCACACGGCAAAGAGTAGTGAGATATTGCCGAGGGGTACAATGAGTTCATGTCCAAGAACACTGCATTTGACTTTGCACCGGTGCTGCTTTGTCCGCTCGGATCAGTTGACAAGACGCGTTCCCCATGAAAAACAAACCCTCCCCTCATTGAACGCTCTACAAAAAGGTGCTGATCTACATCTGTGATTAGGCCTATTTCCTCCCTACTAATTTTTAAAATCATATCCATCACCAAATGCGGTGTGGAAAAACAATAGCCTGTATCTAACCCGAACTCTGAATAGATTTGGTCTGTGTTCTTACAGACTATATCCAACAGAGTTAAAACGTCACTGGCCAAGTACAGTCTACAATAATCCAACCCATTTGTACAATCCCCCTTAGACCACACCTTCTTGGTAAACTCATAGTCCTCGGCTGTGCATTCACTGCTGGTCAATTAATTGTAAAAAGCTTCAATTGGAGGTAGTTTCACATCTCTTAAGCGAGCGCCAGAACATTAATAGTCATATACGTATACACCTTTGCAGGTCAATAGATCATATACTTAACCGTCTGTAAAGTGTTGTTTAAATAATAAAAAGATACCAAAATTGGCACTTTTTTGCACTTGAATCAATTGACTTAATATATTTAGAAAAAAACTAAAACACTCTAATCACCTAATTTTATTCAAGCACGTTTGCCCATTATCCACGGCCTGTCATTTCAGCTCGAGAAGCAACAACTTCTCGGCCGATCTCGGCCGAACTGTTTACCCATGGACTGTCTACTCCCCCTCCCTCCCTGTGCATACGTGCCAGTGCCGGTAAAATAAATTTTAAATCGTAGTTTGAGTTGTGGATAAAAACAGGGAGGTTAGGTTAGGTTAGGTTAGGTTATAACCTAACCTAACCTAACCTCCTGACCTAGCGTTGATGGGGCAGCTATTAGAGGTCCAAGGAGAGTGGATGGGCAAGCGATGTCACAATCCAGCGCAGATTGGGCTGCGGCTTGGGCAGGCAACACTTGTTTAGGAGGCTTCGGACAGTGACCATATTGTATGACTGTCGCCTTCGCAGGGGCCGCTTTATTACCCATTCCTCTCTTACTGGGTGGCGGCGACGGGATTTCTTCACAATTTGCCTTAAAGAAGAGAAAAGTTAGTATCGAAATAATTTCCCCCCTTTTTTACAGAAGGAAAATTAGTACCCCCATCCCCACTAACCATAATTTTGTCTAGAAAAGCATTTATCACTAAGAAAACCCCCCTACGCCAGCATTTTCAGTAAAGCAAAAAGTAAAAATATACTAAACTCAGAAATCACATGCTATTTTAATTAATTAAAAAAGCTTATTCATAGGCATTCCAGCCCCCCCCCCCTTTCACCAATATCCTAAATATATTGTTAGTAATTATTTTTGGAAATAATCCCGTTTCACCGGTTCTCCAAATACAGGTTACGAATCCACAAGCTTAATAAACAGCAATCTCTTTTTGCTTAAAACTGCTTTAATTTGAGAAAGAGAGAAACAAATCCTTTTTATCATTGAAACCTTTTGGTTAAGTCACTAACGTTAAGGATTAACAAGCAGGAAGTGCAATTGTGGGGTGTCAGCTGTTTAAATCACTGCGGAAAAATCTTTTTAAGCCAAGTAAGCGGCGGCGGCTTACATGGAAACGGTATATTAATAGCTAAGGGATAGAAAGAAGATTAATCTATTTGATAGGCTTACATAAAGAATAAATTTATCGAAAAAAGAGAAATATTTCTATTACGAGAATTATACCTGTAAAATCAGTGGGGGAGGGGTTAGGTTTATATGGTAAAAGAACATATTTTATGTTTTCTAGTGAGTATAAAGATTGCACGGGGGTTAGGTTTGTGGGGGAGGGGGTACTTACCTAAATATACTAGAGGGTGACCAAGGTAAATAATTTTATTTTGAAAATAAAAAATGAAAATGTACTCACATTGCTAATTGTGGCTGCCAAGGCTTCAAGCTCATCAAAAATTTCAAGTGTTCTATCCATTGTCAGGTTACTTTACTTTCTGATAATTTAATCACAATGCATGTCCGTTATATACGAAATCTCAAGGGTGAATTGTTATGTAGCGGGAAAAACCATATATAAGAAAGCCTCTGATTGGCTGAGAAAGGAGATGTATCCGACTTGCTGATTGGCTGAGAAGGCTGCATGTACTTCCGGTTTCCTATTTCTGGACACCTTGACATTCATCCCTAGCGTGCACTTGACAAAAACAACAACAACGAATAAATCCCTCAGGCCTAAAGATTAAAGAAGCCATAATGTTTCTTAATTCCCCTTTCGTGAATCAATAATTCCCCGCCGATTATGTAAATTAATTTCTCAGGTTATGTTAGCCTAAAGATCAAAGAAGCCATGTTTGTTTCTTAATTCCCCTTTCGTGAATCAATAATTCCCCGCAGATTATGTAAATCAATTTCTCAGGTTAGGTTAGCCAAACAACAAAGAAGCCATGTTTGTTTCTTAATTCCCCTTTCGTGAATCAATAATTCCCCTCGATTATGTAAATCACCCCATTGTCATTACACCTGGACAAACAACAACTAATAAATCGACCATGAAACATCCATCAAAGTGAGAAAACTCCTGTTTTTTCATTCTCACTGACAAAAACCATAAAACAGGCATAAATTGATGTTGAAATCCATGAAAAACATCAAATAAATTGACCAACACACATAACCGTCCAAAAAAACATCCATCAAAGTGAGAAAAATCCTGTTTTTTCATTCTCACTGACAAAAACCATAAAACAGACATAAATTACTGTTGACATCCGAGAAAAAAATCAAATAAATTGACCGACACTCATAGCCGTCGTCCATGAAACATCCATAAAAGTGAGAAAAATCCTGTTTTTTTCAAGTGAGAAAAATCCTGTTTTATCATTCTCAGTGAGAAAACCATAAACCACGTGGCCATGTTCGGAGTATAAGATAGCCTTCTACTATCAACTACGCTTAACAAAATGGCTGTCTCAAAATTTTGATTGGATGTGTTTGGGGGAGTGATGAGCGTCGGGGGGGGGGGGGCTAGTTGTCCTCCAAACACTTTCGACAATTAAAAATGGCACTAGCCCTTTGAATTTCCAATGAATTTCCCTGAGGGTTGTGGGGGAGTGTCCTCCTCAAAAACATATTTTCTATCTGGAAATCAACTACGCTGAACAAAATGGCTATCTTAAAATTTTGATTGGATGTGTTTGGGGTAATCATGGGCGTTTGGGGGGGGGGCTAGTTGCCCCTAAACCCTTTCGACTTTTAAAAAGGGCACAAGCCACTCCAATTTCAAATTGAATGAGCCCTTTTTGAAATTGATACGACAACTTCGTTGATACGAAGTGCCCTGCTCTAAAGGAAAAAATAATAAATGATACATTGTGTCAACATCATTCTTATATACCCTCAGGGCAGAACTTAAAACCCTGTCCCCGAGGGTTGTGGGGGAGTGTCCTCCTCAAAAACATATTTTCTATCAAGAAATCAACTACGCTGAATAAAATGGCTAGCTCAAAATTTTGATTGGATGTGTTTGGGGTAATCATGGGCGTGGGGGGGGGGCTAGGTCCTTCAAATTATTTTTGACTATCAAAATGGGTACTAGCCACTCCTGTTTTTGATTAAATGGGCCATGTTCGAAGTTTCTACGACGGTTTCTTTCATACGGAGCGCCTCGCTCTATAGGAAAAAAAATAATAAATGATATTCGTCATTCACATCGTTTTAATATTCCGTCAAGACCTACTTTAAAACCCTTTACCCGAGGGTTGTGGGGGAGTGTCCTCCTCAAAAATATATTTTCTATCAAGAAATCAACTAGGCTGAACAAAATGGCTAGCTCAAAATTGTGATTGGATGTGTTTGGGGTAATCATGGGCGTGGGGGGGTCTAGTTGCCCTCCAATCACTTTCGACTATTAAAAAGGGCACAAGCCACTCCAATTTCCAATTGAATGAGCCCTTTTCCTAGTTTCTACGACAACTTTTTCGATACGAAGCGCCCTGCTCTAAAGGAAAAAAAATAATAAATGATACATTGTGCCAACATCGTTCTTATATGGCCTCAGGGCATAACTTAAAACCCTTGCCCCGAGGGTTGTGGGGGAGTTTCCTCCTTAAAAACATATTTTCTATCTTGAAATCAACTACCTGAACAAAATGGCTATCTAAAAATTTTGATTGGATGTGTTTGAGGGAATGATGGGTGTGTGTGGGGAGGGGGGGGTCTAGTTGCCCTCCAATCACTTTCGACTATTAAATTTGGCACTAGCCACTCCAATTTCCAATCGAATGAGCCCTATTTGAAGTTTCTACGACAACTCCTTCGATACAAAGTGCCCGAGAATGGAGGAAAAAAAACAAAAACAAAACATTGTGCCCACATCGTTTTTTACTTAAGCAGCACTTCCGCGCTGCCTAAGTAAAGAACGATGTGGGCACAATATGTTTTTTTTTCCACCTGGGCACTTCGTATCGAAGGGGTTGTCGTAGAAACTTCGAAAAGGGCTCATTCGATTGGAAATTTGAGTGGCTAGTGCCATTTTTAATAGTCAAAAGTGATTGGAGGGCAACTAGCCCCCCCCCCCCCACGCCTATCATTCCCTCAAACACATCCAATCGAAATTTTGAGATAGCCATTTTGTTCAGCGTAGTTGATTTCCAGATAGAAAATATGTTTTTGTGGAGGACACTCCCCCACAACCTTCGGGGCAAGGGTTTTCAATTATGCCCTGAGGGCATACAAAAACGATGTTAAAAAAGGTACTATTCATTATTTTTTTTTTCCTTTAGAGCAGGGCACTTCATATGGAAGGGGTCGTCGCAGAAACTTCAAAAGGGGCTTATTCGATTGGAAATTGAGAGTTCTAGTGCCCTTTTTAATAGTAGAAAGTGATTAGAGGGCTCAAAACGAGCAGAAATTAACATAAATTGGGCTCAAAACCCATATGCCTTCCCAAGGCCAGAACATAATTTGTATACTTTACTGAAAAAATATAAGTGAATGTGCATTGTCAGTTTAATATACATATACTGATATTTAGTAATCAGAATGTTAATATCATTTGATTAAAGTTATAAAAATAAACACATTTATATTTTTTTTCAGGAAAGTGAAAATTTTGTTCTGGCCTTGGGAAGGCATAGGGGTTTTGAGCCCAACTTATGTTAATTTCTGCTTGTTTTGAGTTTGACTTGGTTATTTATTGTAATTTCTGTTCGTTTTGGCTTTCATTTATTTATCGATGATTTTATTTTGACTCATTTTTTGTTTAATGGAGTTCTTCACTTTTCTTTGAAAAACTTATTTTGTGGAAAAGGTTTTTTTAATTAATTTACCTACAAGATGGAATGCAACATATAGTATGATGCAAAGAATTATTCAATACAAAGGACCTCTGGCAAGTACTTTGTGTAAAATTGGGAAACCTGACCTTGCTCTAGATGATTAGGAATATGAACTGATGCGTGACCTTTGCTCTCTACTGTCAAATTTTTCTACTACAGTCGAGGCCATTGAGGGAGAATTATTTCTCACCCTAAATGTTGCTCTGCTCTGCTGAGGTCTCCTAAAAGGTAACCTTGAGGAGCACCCTAATGATAGTAGCTGTATTTTGCTTCTGAAAGAAAAGATTAGAAACAAGTATGACTTTCGCTTACCATCTCATGGTGTTAGCTGCAATTTTGGACTTAAAAAGATTCAAAATAAATGTAACTGATGACCATCGGAACCTTCTTGATGGTTCACTGATAACAAGAGAATTCTTGTTCAAAATGGTTAAGACTCTACTGCTAGAGACAGACATAAGGTACTTTATCACATCTCAGGTGAACGAAATTTGTTCAATAAACACTCCAGTCTCCTCCAGTTCAACTTGTAGTGAGCATTTTAGTGCAGTGCCAATTCTTTGGTACAAAGAGGAGATGGCCCTCGAAAAGCTTGAAGGAGAGGTTGTAATCTCTGGTGCTTTCGGTGGATCAGCTACCCCAATCAGTTGTGTAAATATGGCTAATGGTGATTCTCAGAAGAGCAGAAACTCTAAATCTCCTCATGATCATACATAAGAAAAAGGAGGCTGCTTGATCAGATAAATGTTTGTGAGCAATGATGTAGAACAGGATGAAAATGATCACGTGACTTGGTGTAAATTCGATTTATATCTGGCCTTGGCAGCCCATGCCAGAAGATGATCCTGTCCTAGCGTATGCAATCAATCAAACCATTGCCTTCTGAGAAATATATTCTATTCAGCTGTCATGGATTGCAGCTTTGGCAAGAAACAAGTGCCGGAGCAGAAAGGGTTTTCAGTGGTACAGGACTAATTGTCACTGCTATGTATTCTATGTTGGCTCCACACAGTGTGGAGCCAACCACATGGAAATATTAAATCCTATGCGCTAAAGTATAACTTTTATCGTTTGATATGCTTACCCACCATGTCGTCCACGAACGCAGTACCTTAATTGCCGAGATGGGAAGGATAATAAATAATCTCTTTCATTCTCAAAGGGTTTGGTTAAAATATTTTATTTTAAAACTTTTACTTTATCGCTTGAGAGGATTCAATCTTGAAGCAATGCGATATAATAGCTTCTGCAGCGTAGAAAGTGATGGGTATGGTAGTCAAAGAAGTGGAACGCAGGTTGCAAGACCAGGAAATTCGAACATAAAGTTAGATATACAAATCAGATTCCATTGATGTTTCATAAATTAGCCATGGATTTATGATGCAAGTAAATTTTTGTAATTCAAGCTTTAGAACCGAATTTTAATTGAATTTTTAATTACTTATTTGTTCGGATTAATTTAAATGTCAGTTCGTCTAAAGTCTCTCTGTCGATCATTTGGGTTGGAAGAATGCTTTTGAGAAGTTAAGACTGATATCTTGTCCTTATTTTGTCTGAGGTATGGTCATGGTATTGGAGCTAAAGAGAAATTGTGGACCAAATTCTGATAAAAACTGATACCGATTAAGTTTCCAAAACTTTTTTAAAAGTAGCCAAAAAAAACCTCCAAAAATAGAACAAACGGCGATCAGTTGACGGCGCGCCACTGATAATTTTTCGGCGGCGCACCGCTAAAATAATTTTAGTGGTGCCGGTGGTGCGCCGCCGCTGCCGTAATTGTATCCACTGCCACCAATTTTCATTTTGGCGCTGCTTCGGGGTTTAGCGTACAGAGGGAAATTTTTACCCGGCTACGGTTGTTTCCGAAATATAAGGGTAAAACTTTGAAAATAAGCATGCATTCGAAATTTAGTCGCACTAGTGATAGAGAGAAGCTGAGAGGGAATTTGAAAATGTCTGAAGTTGAAGCTGAAGTAGCACCGACATCTGTAGAATCCCAGAGCATGGCTGCACCAGCCAAGAAGGAAAAGAAAGCAAAGGCTCCAAAACCAGCTAAGGCTGCAAAACCTAAAGGGGATAAAAAGGTCAAGGCACCAGCAAACCACCCAAAACACACGGAAATGATCACCAAATCCATTGCTGACCTGAAAGAACGTATGGGATATGGCCTGCAGGCTATTCTAAAATACATAATGGCCAATTTCCAGGTTGGCAATGATGCAAAAGTTGTGAATATACATCTTAAGCAAGCTCTGAAGTGTTGCCTTGCAAATGGAATTTTTATAAATCCAAAAGGTATTGGTGTAACTGGTTCTTTCCAGTTTCCAAAGCCTGTCAAGACCAAAAAACCCAAGGCTGTAAAGCCTGCCAAGCCCACAGCTAAGAGAAGCTCAGTCAAGAAAACAGCCAAACTTAATGCAGTTAAAAAGCCAACTTCAGCCAAAAAGGCTGCCAAGCCTATGGCTGGTGGCAAGAAACCTTTTAAGGTTTTCAAGAAACCCACTGCTGCCAAAAAAGCCGTACCAGCAAAGAAATCGACTCCCAAGAAGGCATCGCATGTCAAAAAGGCTCCCGCAAAGAAAGTGGCATCTAAAAAGCCTGTAGCTAAGAAAGCAGCAAAAAATTAATTTCCATAATAGGTTATTCTATACTACCAAACCACCCTTTTCAGGGCTATCAAAGCAAATGCTCGACGCTTGAAACTTTCTGTTCAGTTGAAAAGATTAATTAAGAAAGCGTAAATCGTGGGAGCTGAGGTTCTATTCTAATTAGGCTGAACTAGACTGGTATAAATAATATAAATATATAACAGGAAATTATAAGAATTATAACAGGTAAATCGTTTAAAATTAATTAAGAAAGGGTAAAGCGTAAGCATTCATGCTTTACTTACTTATTCATAGAAGTGTAAAGATTTTCAATGTGTCAAAATTTTTACTCTAAATTTCCATTGTTCATTTTTAAGCAAAACTCCCATGCCCTCGACATTCACGACCCTCGAAACATTCTTTTCAGTAGAAAACATTAATTAAGATGGCGTAAATTTCAAGATATTGGGCTTTTGCCATCTTGGAATTGCGCTGAATAGGTTCATGTCTTCAGCATTTTAACTCCAACTTTATCTTTTTATTTTAAAGATTATTATATACGTAAAAACGCACACAGATTTGTATTTTATAAAGGTTCTGGTTAGCAAATGAAAACATATGACAGATTTAGATTTTAAGATGTGGAAATCTTACTGAAACAGAATATAAAAAATTACCACCTAAAATTGCTAAAATTGCCTTTGCCGCTAAATTAATTTGGAGGAAAAATCAAAATATATTCAGTTACATAGCAAATTCTGTGAATCTAAGATAACTGTTCTTTTTACAATACAACTCCAAATTTATCTCCAAGTCTAGCTGGACTTGCATGGCCTTCCAAACGGAAAAGGACGTATCTACACTTTTCACTTTTCGACTTATTGATGCCAATACACTAAAAAAAAATGCTCTGAATTGAATGGTATATGTAAAAAGGCTGTCATACAAATATTAACGAAAATAGCATATGGCTAAAGCACGTATCTGATAAATTTTGAGGTATATCCAAAGGTAAAAGTACGCATCTGTGCATTTACGCACTTCTACCCTTGGTACGTACTTTCGCCTATTACTGGCAGAATGAAATGAAAAAGGAAACCAAATGGTCAATGTACATATATGTAATGATTCTCAGTAGAGTCATCATGTTTACCAGAGCAAAACGGCCAACTTAGAGATATTAAAGAGTACCAATAGATTGTCAAAAGGCTCTCTAAATTTGCAGAGGGCATTGGTCATACAAAAGGAAAGAGATATATTAAAGCGGGGCTCCCACGCCGTCAATAAAGTTAATAAAGTATTCCGCAAAGTTACATACCGTAAACCATTTAGCACTTATTGTCTACCAATCCGTCGATTGTTGGTAAAAACAAATTGCAACAGAAATGATTTTTACACCATGTTGTAGATGAAAAAAACTGACACAGTTGCTCATTCTAGATCGACGGTAAACTAGCTATTTTTGTGTATCGTGTCAGTTTTCTCACTTTCCTAACAAAAAAAATAAGTTTCGGTAATTGTCATTTTTTTTAACTGAATTATTATTACGATGTAAAAAGACGAAATGAATGGGAAAATGGAGTCAAATTTGGTGTACGGAATGTGAAAAAGTTTTATAATCATCAATATGAGATTTTTACGCTTCTCGTCGTTTTGACCCCCATATTTTTTTTTACCAGACCATCTTTCGCTGGCTAAATTGTCGGTTTTGAGATCTAATAATTAGTTAGCCTGAATCTGATCGTTGCTGGCTCCATCCCCTGATGGGTTGGCCTAAAAAAGTGATTGCAAGATGTTTATTAAAAACATTAAAAATATTAGAAAAGAGAAATCATCTATGAAACTAGTTTTCTGCAGCAGACATTTAAAATCTCTCTTAGAATAAACTATCATCAACACACTGACTAATCTTCACAATTGATAAAGTTATCGTATCAAGTTCATGAACATTTGAGAGACAGAATCAAACTCCAACTATCATTCAAAACTAATTATTTTTGTTCAGATATTTAAGTTTCAACGTTCTGTTCTTCGTTATAATTGCTAATTATTGGAGAGTTAGCGCAGGTAGTCCCCTTCCAGATTTTACGCGTTTCAGAGCGAGAAAAGGTGTTTCTAAATTAGCTATATCTCGTCGAGCTACATTCCAGTTGACAGGAGCACTTAACTATTTTCAGAAGCAGACGAGGGGCTAGTAAGACGTTAGTAGTCAACGGATACAAGAAGTCATCTTTACTTTTCCAACCCCATTTCTCGGCTTTAAGTTCAGAATCAGGATCTCCACTCCGTACCTGAACTTAATAGAAAACCCTGTAACTGTGGAATTTAGCCGCATCAGAAGTTGGTGGTAACTGTTCTGGGTAGACAAATGGGCTAGCAGTAGTCCCCTTCTTTTTAAAACTTCCCTGCGGATTTCATTCAGATTTCCCCCTTTTGATGAGCCATATATCATGAGCAGAGCGTCTTCTCCAGCAACCCTTACTTTCTCTTTCGAAGCTGACTTCAGTATGAAATCTGCAGCTGATGTGCGAAAATCGGTATCTGTCATAAGCTTCTTCAGTGCAAGGTCTTGTCCCACGATGGGAATCTATGAAGTAGTCACAGCTTAAGATGGCATGAGCTAAAAGAATCGGATGACATGTCTCTTGGCCAAGCTTCTCTTTCAATTTGTGAATATCCCATATTCGGGGAGCTTTGTTCGACTTTGGCTCAGATGCAAATAATAGTTTCTTTCTTGATAGGTCACCATGATCAGAGGCAACGCTATAGCGTTGCCTATAGTAAAGGCCATATGGCTCCGATGTTTTATTATTTATTATTATTTTTTTTTTCCCAGAGGCAATTCATATGGAAGGGGTCGTCTTAAAAGCTTCAAAGGGGGCTCATTCGATTGGAACTTAAGAGTTCTATTGCCTTTTTTAATAGTTGAAAGTGTTTGGAGGGCCACTAGCCCCCCCCCCCCACGCCCATCATTTTCCCAAACACATCCAATCAAAATTTTGAGATAGCCATTTTGTTCAGCGTAGTTGATTTCCAGATAGAAAATATGTTTTTGAGGAGAACAATCCCCCCCAACCCTCAGGGCAAGGATTTTAAGTTATGGCCTGGGGGCATATAAGGTTTTTATAGAAGGCGCTGTCGTAGAAACTTCAAAAAAGACTCATTTGATTGCAATTTCAAAGGGCTAATGCCCCTTTTAATAGTTGAAAGTGATTGGAGGGCAACAACAACCCCCACGCCCTTCATTCCCCCGAACACAACCGATCAAAATTTTGAGATAGCCCTTTTGTTCAGCGTAGTTGATTTCCAGGTGGAAAATATGTTTTTGAGGAGGATACTCCCCCACAACCCTCAGGGCAAGGGTTTTAAGTTATGCCCTGGGGGCATATAAGGTTTTTATAGGAGGCATTGTCGTAGAAACTTCAAAAAAGGCTCATTCGATTGAAAATTCAAAGAGTTAGTGCCCTTTTTAATAGTCGAAAGTGATTGGAGGGCAACTGGCCCTCCCCATCTGGCCAACACAATGGCTATCAGTAGCAGGGCCACCAAACAAGGCCGGTACAGTAGAGTAGGGGGCCATACAGTAGCAGGGCCACCAAACAAGGCCGATCGTAGCCTTGTGATACAGCACATTGAAAGCTTTCATACAGAAATTTCACACTATCTTGGAGTTCATGCTTCAAATGTTTGGTGCCTTTCTCGTGACTTGAGCTACAGATTCATGGCAGAACAGTTTAATATAAAACATCCAGCCAATAAAATCTGTCCTGAGACATATTGAAACATTCTTAATAGCATGAAAGTATGATTGCGCATGCCCCACAGCAACAGCTGTGACCCTTGCACACTATTTAAAGAGAAAGTAAGGCCAGTGGGAACTGCTGGTACAAATGGTGAGGCAACTGAAGAAGAGATAGAAAAAAGAAAGTATTTTCTAAAGATAAGCGGAAATACAAAAAAGATGCAACTGCTCATGTTGTTCGAAGTGGACCTACAAAAAGTGGACCTACAAAAAGTGTAGAAATGAATCTCTACAATGACATGATGCACCTGATCTAGGGGTTGCCTACCACAAGGTCATAGAAATGAATAGAGGTATTTTGCACTTTGTTTTTTATAATGACAATTGTTGTGCCTGAAACAAAAATTGACAATTTTTAGTAAATTTGTTGCCCGAATCCGAAAAAGGGATGTTTTTGGCTTTGAGGATTTGTGCAACATCATAGAAAAAAGTAGAAAATTCACGAAAGCCATGAAAAGGGACATAAGAGACTTCAGCCAAAGGAAAGGCTTGAAAGCTCCTGGCATCATTATGAAGAATTTGGGTGTCACCATTGATGAGTTCAGTCAGGTTCAGCGTTGCCAACGCGGTACAATTGTACCGTTTTTGGTACAATTTAGAGGTCGTGGTACAATGCGGTACATTTGAAAATTTGTTGGTATAACAGGGGTGGATACAGGATTTCTTTAGAGGGGGGCGCAAAATAGGTTGACCCGATAAAAAAAATTTAGGGGGGGCGCAAAATAGGTTGATCCGATAAACTTGCGTTAGGAGCAAGTTTAATTAACGCAAACGTGAGTTAATTAAGTAAATTACACTACTTTAGACTACTCTAGGGGGTGTGTACCCCCTCGTCCCCCCTGGATCTACCACTGTGGTACAATCAAAATTCTAATGTTATTCACATTTCGTGAACGATGTTATTGGCGAAGTTGGTTGCGAAGATCTGTGTGAAATCATTCAGTAAGAAATTCTCGATAATAGTTGATGAAAGCCCAGACTTGATTAACAAAAATAGTCTGGTTACAGTTGTTCGCCATCTTGATCTGAATAGTGTTAATCGAGAAGACAGTTTTACTATAATTTTACTCCTTCTTGAAACTAATAGAAGTTCAGCAATGTACATCCAAAGAAATTTACTCGGGCGTAATTGAACTACTTTTTCAGGAATGGAGTTCCAGAGGCAAACATAATGGGATTTGCCACTGAGAATGCATCGGTTATGATGGAGGAATAAGGTGGCGTTTAGGCAGAGCGGTCAGAAGACTGTTCAAGTTTTTTTGTACTTGGTTGTTCATGCCACTCCATTCAAATATGGGCTAGTGATGCCGGCAGACAATGGCCAAAAGAAATTGAATATTTTTGTCAGCTATATTTGTAGAATCCCAAAATGGGCCAGTGAGATTTTAGAATTGCAAAAGTAAATGTAATTGAAAGAACATCGAATTTTGAGACATATAGTAACTCGATGGTTGTCCCGACAAACCGTTGTAGCTCGATATTTGGAGTAGTGGGATTGCTTGGCTTTATTCTTCCGTGCGGAAAGTCTTAAAGAAACCAACGATCCGGGGAAGGCCACTGCCATACTAAAAAATCTGCTCTCAGAGATTTTCAATCGTTTGCTGAAGTGTACAAGAAAATAGCATCCCACTTATTGTTGCCTAGTTATACCAAATAAAGTGATTCCCGTCTCATAAACCCAAATGGCACCAACTACTACGTCAATGTCAAGAAGGGAGGTGATTTTTTTACAAAGAAAAGGTATCTCTCAATCAATCAATCAATCATTTATTACCCACTACTACAAGACAATAAGTAGTACAAGTGGAGTATAAACATAATAATAAAAAAGAAAACAAAAAAGAACATCAAGAAACACTAGCAATTAAATTAAACTAAGAAAAGAACTGTAAAAGACCGTGGTCAGGGCCAAATTTACAAAATACATCTGCAGAAAGCTTTTTGTGTAGGTCACCGAGCTTTTGAGTTACATCCGTAACATAGAAATTTTAACTAGATACCGATTTCTAGTCCATGGCGGCAGAGAAAGAAGAAATTTGCAAAATTTGAAATATGTAACTTTAATCTTTTTTAAATCCTTTAGCTTAAGAACAGAATGAACACCCGAAAAATAAAGCACAGAATGATCAGAAAAAGTTGAGAATAAGCGCCCAAGAGCTCTTCTGTTATATTTTCTACCGTTTGCTACAATTTTTTAATAACTGATCTGAATTTTTCTTACTGAATCAGCAACAATCTGTTTACGAAAGAGAGCTAGAGAATTAAAAACAGTAATACCAAGCCACCGAAAGGAAGAGACAGAAAGTACGGAAAATTCAGTACATACCAGAGGAGTAGACGAAGACAGATTACAAGATAAGAATTCACCCTTGTCAAGATTCAGGGATAGACCAATATTTAGGAAAGACTGAGAAACTAAGGAAACCATCGCAGAAAGAGCAGATTAAGTACGACTAATCAACAGAATGTCCTCAGCATAGGCAATGAAAGAAATATCAGTAGAACCAGAAAAATAAGTGCCTGAGATCTTTTCCAGAACAGTAGAAATACAAATTTTGAAAATGTTTGGTGATAAAACACCTCCCTACCTAACACCACGAAGCACTTTAATAGTTGTTTCTGGAGAAGATTTCAGGCGGAGGTAAGAATTAGAATACCAAAACCGTAAAAGGTAAATAACCGAAAAATTAACACCAGAAAAAGCCAAAGAAAAGAAAAGCTGGTTATGAACAACATAATCAAAAGCCTTTGAAAGATAAAGTGTACAGAGATATACGCCTTTACCCTTAGAAGAATTAGAAATTAGAATAGAAGAAAGGACACGATGAGCATGTTGGCACCCTACACCAGGTCTGAAACCAAGTTGATTTTCACCAAAGAAAGAAATATTTCGAGTTAAACTAGGTAAAAGAATATACTCGAAGACCTTGCTAATATTGCAAGAAACAGAAACTGGACGGTAAGAAGAGCAATCTGTTGGTGGTTTTCCTCTTTTTAAAATTGAAGTCACGCTGCCACACAAAAAGCTTTCCGGGACGACAGAAGATGCCAAGCACATTTGAAACAAAAGCGCAAGATGTGACACAAGTTCAGCACATTGGGAAGTTAGATGCATTTTAGAGATACCATCAGCATCAATAGATTTCGACTTAAGATGATTCAAAGCATTCAAAACTTCACAACGCGATATAGGCAAAACAAAGCGCTGACTTAGAAATCTAGGGACAATTTTAACAAACGCTTCGCCATACTTTCTATGAACAGAATAATTCAAAACGGAGAAAATCTTCGAATAATATGCATGCCAAGAACTTGGTGGAATAGCATTGCTACTTACATCAGAGTCGTCTGTTTTACTTAAATCAATTACTTTCCTCAATTCTTTAGGCGAAGATGGAGAATCAAGCCCACGGTATCAGACGCTTTTTACATATTTCTTAAATTCTAATTTAATTTTCTGTTTAATAAGAAAAATATTACCAAAGCTAGGCCGACCACAATCAGTTCAAACATTTAGCCAAAATTTAGCATTATTTTTACAGGCCTTAAGGTTAGTGTCAAATGACCAAAGAGGCTTTTGAGTATTCTTTTGGATTAACTTTACTGGGACAGAAATTTTTTCAGCTTCTTTCATAGCAGAGAGGATAGAATGATAATATCGGTCTATTTCATAATTAGCATAAATAAAATTCTGACTACACTGCAAAAGCTGATAAGGAACATAAATCGTACTTAGAAGTGAAGCCAATGTTATAAGATAAACAGAAAAATTCGCATCATTCCAGCCAGGCTTATAAAACCATTTACAACGTACACCACGACTCTTAGACGTACTCCCAGAAAAAACAACAGACTTTGATAAACAAAAAGACAGCGGAAGGTGATCAAGATCATTCTCGTCAAAATGAACCGTAACTGGCGAGCAGACAAGAGCTGCAGAACAAATAACGTGATCAATGTCTGATTTACTACCTGAATGGTGAATATATGTATAATCATGGGACTTCCGAACAATTTTATAAGCTGGGAGAGAATCAAAAAGCTGACCATTGCTTACATTATCAGCAACCAGATCGGTATTAAAATCACCAGCAATAACAAAATGCAACCCGTTATCCGATATCTTTTGAATTAAAGTTTTAAGTCCATTACAAGCACAAGAGAAATCTGAAGTGAACGAATGGAACGATCATTATATGGCAGATACACATTAATTAATACAATATTACCAAGACGCACAGCAAGAAAAGTGTCATCTGATTGGAAAAGCACAGGACTCACACCAGAAATATTTTTCTTAAAAACACATGCTAAGCCGCCAGAATGGCGGCCACACTTAATTTTAGCTGGACGCACAAAAACAACGTGATCACTGCTTCGTCTCAGAAAATTTTCGCTAAAGGTGGTCAGTAGATGTTCTTGGAGACAAACAACGTCGTAATTAACATACAGATCATCAATCAAAAAGTCCTTACCTCTCGTTCCATTAATATTAAATGAGATTATACTTATTTCCGTTTCCATTTTTCAAAATAGACCTTATCATTTATCTTTTTTATTGCAGGGCATCATAGCCTGTTATACGAGGGACATCATCCACAATTGGGACATTTCAGAGATGTCATAAAACGATCACTATTCATGCATAGATGACGTCTAGCACAACGAGTGCAATTAGTAATGCTACCAGTATACACACTTTCCAGATTGCCAGGGGAATAACACTTGAAGCAACACTTTGGCAATTGCTTGAAGTCATAAACACGGAAGTTTTCACACCCAATCTTCACACCGTTTTGCAGAAATGACCCTTTAGTAATCGCGTTTGCAAATTCAAGCTTAACCGATTTGCTTGTTCCAAATCGACTAGACCCGATTATACCAAACTGGTTCCGTAGCATTTCAAGGTCAAAATCAGACGGGACTTCTCGAATAACACCAGTGTGTTTTTTAGATAAAATTTTCACACTAGAACCAGGTAGAGCTTCCTTTGCTGATTTGCAAAAAATCTTCAGCTGCAGATTTCTCAATATTCACCGTCCACCGCTTTTTAGTTGCTCGCACTCTGACCACCAGCTGATGACCAGAATTGAGTCTATTACCGATTTCCGCTTTAGCGGGTCACCATGCTCAGGTGAGGGATCGGAGATCAAAATTGTAGTATGCGTATCACACGCAGCAGGTTCGCTAATCACAGGTATTTGAGGAAAGTTCAGATTGTACGAATCAATCTTGGCGGAAACTAGCGAAATCGCTTGCTCAAGGCTCGTAAGCTTGGCTGTGACGTGTGTAAACGCTGTAACAGAGATAACAGGGACTTCTGTTGGCCTTTTGATGACAAAACAAGGGAGCTGTTTTCCATCGGCATCACATTTCTTCATAAGGTCTATAATATCTTGCAGGTGACTGAGAATTGCATTAGTGCCCCTTCTGACAGGGGGATCATTTTCATTTACAAAACGCCATAGCTTTGCTTTCTCTGACTTAACAGTTTCCAAATCTTTAAAAAAGTCCACTCCTTTTCGTAAAATAACGGCTTCATCAATACCACTTAAATTTTCAAAATCAAAGTTCAACAGCGGTAAATACAAAAGCTCGGAAACGCTCATCTCGTTATAAATTCACTTCAAAAATAATTTAAACCAACAAACGCGAAGTACACGTGATGGTCAGGCAACGAGCGCTGAATAATCGTAAATTAAGTTCATTAAACATAAACTTGCCACACAGGCTTGTTTATAATCCAAGAGAAAGATATTTTTTTCGTCTGCATTAATGTAATTCTTTGCAATAGGTTTGAATCCAAAACAGGTCGTTTCACCATAACTCTAAATGAACACTGTGTGTTGCAGTTGAGTTTGAATTAGAATGTAGGAAAATTTTGATCATGCTCTGTGATGAAATGAGAAAGCGTTTTTTCAACTCCAGGTATTCATCGGTAAGAAACTTCGATAGGTTTTATCCACGCATTGCTATGGGAGTAGAGTAAAATTCGCCAAACCTGGTGCCGCTTCTGGATCAGTTTCCGACTTTACTGAGTGACAATGACCTCTAACATATCGTTTAAGAGTGGAAGAGATCACCCTTTTGCTTTGAGCTTGATACTTCGATTGACTCAGATCCAGCCGTGTTTTGGACTCGGGTTTACAGGCAAAAAGATATTAATGGGTCAAAGCGTTTTCATCTGCTCGGGCGTTTCACTTTAAGCCTACTTGTTCTCCCACACGTTTCCGCTGCTACTGTGTGAACTTTCTCAGCTGTCAATCTGAACAAAACCAGCGTTAGAAGTCGTCTCGGTTTCACCTCAGTGCAAAACGGATCGTCTCAAAGAATTGGAAACCACCCTTGAAAACGGTTCCGCATCCAAAGTGGAAAAACCGTAGAAGGGGATATGAAAAAGCTGGGCTACAAGAAGTAAAAACAGAAAAAAAATGACAAACTATCACAAATGTTCCTATTCTTCTTTGAATGTTGCAGTTTTATTACCTTTGTACGGTTCAATCTGATTTATTGTGCAATATAGTCGAAATACTTCTGTTAAAGTCGTTTAGTTCTGATTAGTAGAATCGACCAAGAACTTATGTAGGATGACCAGTGAATTATGTGGTCAACGCGTAACTCGCCGGTTGGTAGCCTAGTCCATGGACCCATGGGAATCTGTAATGTTAGCCACTTTCATGGCGTGATTGCTGATATGTTTTGATTGTAACTTCGGGTGCTCTTTACTCTTCCTAAAAGTGGACGTTATTGGCCTTCTTACTTTATCCATTATTCGCCTTAATGCCAAAAACTTTGAAAGAAAGGATTAAGCCCAGCAATCAGATTAGAAAACACTCTCAGAAAACTTTACTGAAACCTTCTTCTAAAATGCTTTTAGCGGTTTGGGTCTGCTATTTTATTAAGCTGAATGTCTATAGAAGCATTCTTCGTATTTCAGGCTATGAAGTTACTACTGCCTTGGGTTTATTTTTCCTGCTCTTGCCCTAGAACTTTTTCTCAGTTTTCACTGAAATCAATGAAACATAATTACCGGTGAGCGTCACAAAGCGACGCGAGCGGCGAATTTTTAACCTACTGTTCAAATGGTACACATTAATCTCTTGTGGTACAACTTTGGTCAGAAAACTGGAACGATTTATATCAAAGTGTTGGCAACGCTGGTCACGTCTATTTTAAGAAAGAAAAAACAGAATTGTTCTATAAAACTAGCCTCAAGGGTGAAGAAAAGAGAGTATCCTTTGCAAGATCAAATTCTGGGCCCAAGGGTCGCCAAGCCAAAAAAGAAAAAGGCCATCTTAAACAAAATTGTACATTTTATGAATAAAAATCGCCGTTTGTTTTGGCAATCTGTGCCATCATCATTAGCTTCTGTCAATTTACTGAAGCACGGCTCAGTTTCTTGGCTGCCTGCAGCCTTACAGCTATTTTCTTTACGTGTTTTTACCTTTTTGAAGTATTTGAATAAAATTGTTTGATATACTTGAAAAAAAAAATATTTGATGTTTGAAAAAAGTATTTAGATAGATAGATAGATAGATAGATGCATTTATTTTCCATATATCAGTAAAATAATTACATATTAATCTAAAAATCCCCACAAAGGCTCCATGGCCTGTAGGAGGGGGATTATGAAAGGATCAAATAATCATTAAACATTTAAACGCTTAACATTTAAAAAATATAAACATAATATTAACATTTAAAAATATAAACATGAGCATTGTGAACTCTTAGCATGTAAAGCATTTGCTTCATAAAATGGAGAGAAAAAACCAACAACAAAAACAAGGAGAGTTCAATAAATAAGCTTTATCAAACTACAATCAAACAGAACATCTATAAAAAAAAAACAGAAAAAAAAACAATTAAATGAAAAAACTATTGGCAGCAGGCAAAAGTAAATAAAATTAATCACACGAAAACAAATATTTTTTTACTAGTCTTTTGAAGGCACCAAACGAGTGGCATTCTCGAGCTGAATCGGGAAGTATGTTCCATGTCAAATGACACGCAACAAGAGGATTAAAATCGGATCTTATTGTTGGTGTATGGGGAATTTGTATATTTAAAGAACTACGGAGTTGATAATTCGACCTATCAGAAACAAAAGAAGACGTAAACCTAAGGGACCTAGGAATATCACCATGGAGCTGAAGAAAAGCAAAAGACGCACAGGAAAGAATATAAAGTTTTTTAATATCAAGTATTCATCGGTCATTCAGAGCGATAACATCTATTAGTTTAAAACAGTTAATGCACAATTCAGTGCGCAAGGACGGGAAGAAGTTAGCCACGTCTCCCAGTGTATCAGCGTGTCTGGATAACGATTCATTTCTTTGACAACTGAAGAAGAGAGCGCTACAAAGCTGTGTCCCGGGCTAAAGCGGGACGCAACGAATAAACTCTACTGCCGGAGAACATTGCTGGCAGAGAATAAGGTAGGCAATCTTGATTATCTTGAATACGCAAGCAGAAATGGAGGGGAATCAGATTCAGCCACCTCAACTTCTGGATGCGTTAGATCCCGACGCGATTTCTCAGTTTATGCGTGAAATAAATTTCAAACTAGATTTGATCCCACAGCTCTCAAACAGCTTATCCTGTATAGAGGCAAAAATGAATAGTTTTAGTAAACAGCTAGATACAACAAAATCAGAAATTTCAAACGATCGAGTGGAAATGAGGAACCAAATCAGAGAATCTACACTGAAAAGTGACTCATTGGAGGCAGAACTAAAGCGTTATAACCTTGAGTTTTAAAATTTCCCTGTGGCTGGGCCATTCCAGTAAAATTTGAAGGATGGGCTTTGCGAGTTTCTTTGTTGGTGCCTCCCGAACCAACAGCTTTCTCAGAGGGACATAAAGGATGCTTTCCGCCTGAGATCAGGCCCTGTAATAGTTAAGTGGCACGACTTGGAAATACGAAATGCAGTTCTCAGGAAAAGTTTTGTATTGAAACATGTAGGGGTTGCTCCGGACTACACTACGTATCAACGCGAGGCTAGAAAAAATTTAAAGCCAGTGCTGTCCCAAGCCCTAGTAAAAGGTCAAAATGCGCGGCTCAAAGGCGATAGGCTTATCATTGAAGGTAAAACGTACACATACGACCGTGAATGTCAAAAAATAAAAGAAATGACGGTAAGCCACCCAATTACGGCCCCTAATCCAGCACAGAGTAACTCAGAGATCAGAGGTATAAATCCCGCTAATGTGAATGAAAATAACCAGAGCTCAGTCCAGAATTGCCCTTCAGATCAGTCGGACTGTTCTGGTAATGAAAGTGACGCGAACAAGATAGTTGAAAGAAACAGCAACTTGCCGAAAACAATAGGAACAGGGGAAGGTCGTAAAAGTAGCGAGATTAGCCCCGTTGATAATACTTACAGTCGCACCGCTAGAAATGTGCGGCAAAGAAATGAGGAGCCATTGACAAGCCGGGTTACTGAAGGGAATCGGCCACCAATTTACAGTCAAAACACACGCCCGTTCAGGCAGCTACAAAAAAATCAGCCATGGCAGTACAGGGTTATTAATAGGCCTAGAGGCGATGATTATTACCGGTTAGCTTTCCCCCCGAGTGATTACGGAGCCCAATAGCATCGACAAGGTCATACACAAACCCTGAAGTTTGTATCTTGGAATGTACAGGGTATAAAAACTAAGTTAAGTTCTGTGGAAAGTGATTTGTCAAACTTTGACTTTGTAGCATTAATAGAAACCTGGCATTGCCCTAGTGAAACTCCAAAAGTAAGAGGTTTTAATGTGGATAGTGTATCGCGAGAGTTAGCTTCGAACAATTGTTATTTTGGCGGCCTTGTAGCGTTGATTAATCGTGAGCCATTCAAAAGTTATACAAAGCTGATAATTAAATCAGTAAATTTTATTTGGGTTAGAATGGGATGTTTGGATGGACTACGCATTCTAGGAGGATCGATTTATATTCAACCACAAAATAACTTGTACAGAAATCAAGATACGTGGAATTTGTTGGTAAAAGAATTAGATGAAAAAAGAGCTAATTTTGAAAATGATAGATTGATATTAATGGGTGATTTTAATGCTTATACTAGGGATGAAGTTGAATTAAAAGGTGTGTTAATTACAAGTATTCCGTCAGCAGTCCCAGCCGTCTACAGAATTCCCAGAGCTAGCAGGGATGAAAAAAGAAGAATAAATCAATGGGGTAGAAGGTTGCTGACACTATGCACAGAATCGGGTTTGATGATCGGACATGGAAGATTTGGAAAGGATAAAAATCGGGGTGAGTTTACCTGCGTATCTGGGGCTAAAGCAAGTTTAATTGATTATGTTTTGGTGGATATTCGCTGGGATCCGAATTACCTTAATGTGGATGTGCTTAAGCTAGTAGGATCGGACCATCTACCGGTATTTTTAGAAATTAGATCAAGGAGTGCTCCCCAAATGAGGGATATTTCAAGTGAAGGTCGTATTTATAATAAAAATGTTAGACGTCAGATACCTAGGCAATGGTCTACGGAAGAAAATGTTAAATTAAGTGAAGCGTTTTCAGAGGATGATGTAGCTATAAGGCTAAGTGATTTAGAGAAGATAAATAACCATGATAGATTGATAGAGGAGTTCATGGAGCTTTTACATGAAATAGCAGGCCCTGTTCTAGGAAATAAAGGAGGTTGTAAGGATATAGAATTTTTTGATGAGGAATGTAGAATAAAAAAATTGGAATTGATTAAAGAAATGGAGATTTTGAGGGAAGAGGAAATAGAGGAAAATAGGCTTCGACTAGTAACAAGGTTTAAAAATGTTCGCCGGGAGTATAAACGCCTTTTAAAACAGAAGAAGAGACTGTCTATTCAAAATGGTAAGGAGGAGCTGATCCAGTTTTATGAAAAGAGTGATACGCGGTCTTTCTGGAGAAAGATAAAAAAAGGGGCCTCCATAGCTCAGCCAAAAGTACCTGACCCGAAAACATGGCCTACATACTACAGCGACGCGGTTCAGGAAGACTATTCGTTTGACTGCTCTTTCAGCGACGAATTATCGAATACAAAGAATGAGACCAGTTTCCCACTGAAAGAGCACGATTATGATCTGAAAAAACCCACATCGGAAGAAGAAATCGAAGAATGCATAAGTGCCATGGAAGGTGGATCAGCATTTGGTAGCGATGGAGTCCCAACAAAGATCTTGAAAAAATTCCAACTTTCATTTATGCCCATCTTCTTGGCTATCTTCAACTTAGTTCTGGCTTCTGGAGAATGGCCCTCGCCGTGGAAAACATCCTTGATTTTGCCGCTATTCAAAAAGGGAGACCCAGCGGATCACGGTAATTATCGACCGATATCTTTAGTACCTAGTCTTAGCAAAATATTAGAAAGAATACTAGATGCTAGATTAGTTCATTGGTTAGAAAAATATAGGATTTTAAAGGAGGAGCAGGCAGGATTTCGGGATGGATATAATGCTATTGATGGGGTCTTAGTCCTACAGGCGCTTGTAGAGAAATATGCAAAAGGGATGAATAGGTTATACGTTGTATTTTTAGATCTAGAAAAGGCCTTCGACAGTATTGATAGGATTTTCCTGTGCTTAGAACTGTTAAAGGTAGGCTTACCAAGACTTTTCGTTAGGATACTAGCTGGTATGTATAGAAACACATTTGGTATAGTTAAAGTTTTAGGGATGTATTTATTGTCACTGTTTAAAATTAGAAAAGGAGGAAAACGGGGTAGTAGTAGTTTACCTAGGTTGCTCACGTTGTACATAAATGATATTTCTGACAATTTTAAAAAGGTATGTGCCCCTTCAGTGTCACTAGGGAGCCTGACGTTATCTCTGTTGCTTTTTGCTGATAATGCGGTTGATAGGCAAGTCACCAGAGGAGCTCCAAATCTTATTGAGTATATTAGAAGAATATTTAGATAGAAAGATACTAGTTTTGAATATTAAAAAGACTGAGATTGTGGTTTTTAGAGGAATTCGTGTGAATAAGGATGATCAAAAAGTAGAATTTTATTATAAAGTTGAAAAAGTAAAAGAGAGCGAAAATTTTAAATATTTGGGAGTAACAATTTCAGCAAAAGGAGGATGGAAAGAGCATGTAAAAGAGATGATTAAGAGAGGGAAAGCAGTTTCAGCTGCCATTTTACGTAATTCAAGGCTTTCAAGTATAAAAGATCTAAAAATGCATAAATATGTTTTTAATTCTAAAGTTTTGCCTACTATCCATTACGGAGCTGAACTCTGAGGGCATGACCCGGCTCCACAATTGGAATCAATTCAGTTTCAACAACTTAAAAGATTAATCGGTTTTCAAGTAACGACACACACTCAGACAACAAATGGTGACCCAGGCATATTTTTATTTAGAATGAGCGGAATTGCAGAGATTATCTGGTATTGAGTCAATGTTCTAAGTCTGCCTAAAGATTGGTTAGCACAAGAGGCTGATGTATAGATACTACGGTCAAACCTTAAAACATCGTGGTCGTGTCAAATAAAAAATGTTTTAGATGGATTAGGATTATCATATATTTGGAATGAGGGGCTAGGACCCTCAGATCAGGGTGAGTCGTTTTTGGGTATGATTGTATTAATAAAAAAATACCAGGAAGTCCAAATGTGGACCCAGGCAGTTAAAACACCTGTAACATTGAAGTTTTATTCCCATGTAAAAGAGATATTTGGATTCGAATATTATTTTAAACTAGGATTACCGGGGGAGACATTGAGGACTTGGTTTTGGATTCGAGCGAATTGCCTGCCGCTAAAAAATAGAAAAAGAGTATTTGAAAGAAATAGGGTGGCCCCAGATGCAAATGCGGATTACTCTTGCCCCAGATGTAACCTAGGTATTGAGGATGTGGCCCATATTCTCACAGAGTGCCAGCAACTTTCTCTATTATGGTAAAAGTTTTTTGAGGGTGTTAACTTGGTGTTCCGGGGGATCCTTAACACGACTGTAAAAAGGTCAATCAGGCAGTTATGTAAATATGTAAATGAAGCGTTGTCATCAATGAGTGAAACTTGATATTTATGTTATTTTTCTTGTGGAGTGTAATTAAGAATACTGTTCTTTATGGCCTGTTTTTTGGCTTATAATAAATAATTATTATTATTATTATTATTATTATTATTATTATTATCAAGTAACGGTTTAGTTGCCGAACGATTTTCATCCTGGATAAGATTTATAGCTTTATCGTAAGTATTCAAAACCGGTTTGAGAAAAGAAGGGAAAGTAGACATCGATATGACTGGACAATAGGAAACATAAGAATGAATTAAGCTATGAAATAGGATTCATAGAATTGGTCCTGGAAAAATATGTTTTAGCTTTCTTAGAATACCAAGGTTTCTGCAATCCTTCATTTTAATTAAATCAATATGGTGTTTAAAAGATAAATTTTCATCTAGGAGGATACCTAGGAAACGGACATGGCCATCTTTTGGTCTACTAATAAAGCCTTCAAATATATGAATTTCAGATAATTGAAGACAAGCTTGGGATATACGACAAAAAACTAAAAAACGAGTTTTAGAAACATTTAAGGCAAGAGAGTTAGCATCAAACCAAATTGAAACTCTCTCGAAGAGGCCCACTAACTTTGTACGAACCTCATCCTCTGTTCTCCCAGAAGTAATATAGGTGGTATCATTGGCAAAAGTAACAAGAGAATCCGAGGTATGCGAACTATAGTTATGGGTACGGGAGACTGTTGGATGACATAGACGACAGCAATAAAGAGGATTTTTATTTCTAACTGCAAAAATTAGGTCATTTATATAATTTAAAAACATTACCGGCCCTAAAACTGACCGTTGAGGGACCCCTGATCTACACCTGATGGTGAGCGAAAAAGTAAATCAACAGAAATTATTCTACCAGACAAGAAAGACTTGAACCAATGAAACACACTACCTCTTACGCCAAAATGAGAAAGTTTAAATAGAAGAACAATCTGGGTTAAAGAATCAAAGGCTTTACGAACATCCAGAAACAAAGCAGCAGGAATCAAAAGGGAGTCTAATGCCGAGTGAAGATAATTCAGTAAAACTGCACAAGCATGCTCAGTCGAATGATTTGCTCGAAAACCAAATTGAAAATCGTGAAAAAAAATCTTTAGAAGTAAGAAAATTATTAAGACGAGAAAGCATCGCCTTCTCAATTATTTTACTAAACACAGACAACAAAGAAATTGGCCGATAGTTGGCTGGATCATTTCGTGTCTCCCCCTTATATAATATGATGACTCGAGCACGCTTGAAACTACTCGGGAAAATACCATGCTGAAAGGAGAGGTTAATAAGTTTTGTTAAGGGAGAAATAATGGAAGGAAGTATGAACTTTCATGGGATTTTTCAATCCCATAACAATTTTAGCAATTTCTTTCTCCATCGCTGGTTCCAAAACATTGACTTCATACAAGGTGGCTCAAGATAAGACCTGAAGTTGGATCTTGAAGGAGAAGAACTAACAGCCGAAGTGGTCCTTTTACCAATATTCACAAAATATGAAGTAAATGCATCTTGAACATTCAGTTGAAAAATATGCCCTTTCTACATGCTTCTTACGTGGTTTTACCTTCGTCATACATCTGTAACACGGGGTTTTTAGCCATGTAAAACGGCGTTAAATATTGTATACAGACTTTTAACTTTGGAGCTTGATCTAAGTTTGAGTCTCGAGTCAAAGATAAAAGTGCGTATATGTCAGATACGCACTTTTACCTTTGGAAGCGCCTCTTTATATTAGTAACGATCCAGTGGTAAAAGCACGTATCTACTGTTTAAGGCTTCAAGGAGGTAATAATGGAAAAATTTATTTTAAAACGTTACATTCCCTCATCACTTTACCTATTTAACCAACTTCCAGAACTAGCCAGTGTCTTGTTTTACCGTAAACCGTATTTGGAGCTCTCGAAGGAACTCAAACTTCGAGCCGTGATTTCTCGAAATAATGAAAAGTGCAGATACGTCCTTTTAACTTTGAACAGAAGTGCATCTGTATGTTGCTTAGTCTATAGCCCTTCGTTTCTAAAAAAAAAATCGGTACTTGTTAATTATTCAGAACACACTCAAGAATTTTTAGCTGTAGATCTGTAAAAACCGGTTTCATATATCAGAGCCACAAGACTTGTGTGACAGAATACATTTGACTTCTATAACTTGGGCTATATATTTGCACATTAGGGGGGTGGGTAAACTGAAAATCTATCAATATAGTTTTCTTTGACAGAAACATCCTGTATACAGAAAAGAGGAAAACGTCGAAGAAAACTATAATGATATTAATTTTAAATTTGACTCTCTTCCTGTCCATTTAAACTATAATTTAGCCACTGTTTACGCCCAAAACACATCTGTAATATTTAGTTTTGCACTCTAGCGTTATTGCAGTCTAAAAAAAAGAACACCACCTTAAAGACTAGTTTTTACGGCTGGCTCGTAAGGAGGAAGCTCATTAATAAATTGGTCACATTAAGCAGTTGAAGAATACCCTGTGTCAGCCAAATGAATAGAGCAGCGCCTGCAAATCGCGGGATCTGATAAGCTTTTACAACTAAGCGACTGCAAACTGCCATCAGCTTTACAACTGACAGAGTCTTCAGCTTTTAAAGTCTTTGATTTAAGTCAGTTGTTTACGCGCTATCTAAGGAACAAGTAGATTTTTGATATAGATGGTAGTGAAAGACCAAGGCGGTTGGAACAATGCAATGGAGTTGAGCACGAAAACATATGAAGAGGATTTGGACATAGATGCACTGTTCAAAGAGAGTTTAGAAGTAACTTGAATCAAAGACAACTATAAAGTTAGTCTTTGATTTAAGTCAGTTATTTACGCGTACAGTATAAGTAATATACACTAGCGAAATGTTTCTCCAAACATGACACACGTTTCATAGCGCGTAATTAGGCAAGTTGACGGACCGTCAGGGCAAAACGTTTTACGGCAGAGCCATAGTTTCCGTTGCTATTTGGTTTTCTATCGAAAACATTTGTCATTGCATGTGCGTGAAGACGGGTCATGAAGCTTGTGTGGTTTTAGATCTGTGTCAAAAATTATCAATAGATAGTATAGGACTTTTCGCTACTGTATATTACATTTACTGTGTTTACTTGCTATTGAAGGAAGAAGTAGATTTTTGCTATGGATGCAACTGAAAGACCAAGGCAGTTTGAACTATACAATGGAGTTGAACACGAAAACATATGAAAAGGATTTGGACATACATGCACTGTCCAATGTGCTCGTTAAGTTTTATTGTTGCTCCTTGATTTGACTTGAATAAAATTGTTTTATAAAATTGATTGGTGTAAATCGCAAATAACCCTTATGCCCATTTGATTATTTATTAAAATTTCTGTTCGTTTTAGGATTCTTTTATTCATCTAATTCTATCTGCAATTGCTCAAAATTTCTTATTGGCATTAATTTGTTTTGATTTTGCTTGGCCCATGTGCATAAATGAACACACATGTACTTCAGATTGATTGACATAAGAAAATTCAATTACAAACATTAATAGACCTACTAGCCACCTGTTATATTTAGGACTGTTAAGAAAAGTAGGGTTTCTCACGAGAAAAGGGTTAAGGGTACAGCTATTAAGTGGTGCCCTGTCACAAATTAAATCGTTTTAAATTACAACCCTTTAAGCTATTATCTTTAAAAGGGGTAGTTTGTCTTATCAGGTTGTCAAAGATAACCTTTAAAGCTTGTTGAATCTTGTTGACTTTAAGAGTGAAGACGTCTCCCATGTTTGATTTTTTTTTCCCTCGCCTGATAATACGGAATAGGTGGTCCTAGAAAGTGGGAGCATAACTAATACTACCAACAACTCACTACAGCACAATTTCACCTAAGGTCAGCACTGTTGCGCACGCTCCTCCCATACCCATCCTCCACTCTACGTTTAAGATATAACTCACTCAAATGCAAATCTTTACTTTTACGGCCCTATTTACGGGTTTAAATACGACAGGGGGGGGGGACCCAACACCCCTTAAAAACCCAGCACCCCCAAATGGTAGTGGATCAAAATTTCAAGTCAGCCAATTTAGTCGTAACAATCGGAAGGTTCATTAACATTCCTTCGGTATAGAATGGTTTTGTTAATCGTAATCCTAGGGACAAGGGATCTATTTTATGCAAATTGGGCATATAAAACATAGGTTTCATTTATACATCTCACAGTCAATACAATAATGTTGGCTCAGTAAAGAGCTATGTTAAGTTTTTTTACTCAGTGGATTGTTATAGATAGGCCTACATGGGAGATGGTGCATTTTGTTAGAAATTAAAAATTCTAATCACATGATCCTTCTCCATTCTCTGGGCTCCTGGTTGCGATTGCAGCCCAACAATACACCAAATACATAATTTAAATCAAAAACATTCGAAGGGCTGAAAAATGTGCTTCGAGTGCGGACACGATCTGTGCAGCTCTGGTGGCAAGGGTTCTAAACTATGTATATAGTCCATCATGGTTGCAGCGGCAGCTGCAACCTAGGAAAGAGGGAACCACAGCCCATAGTAATCAAAAGTTGAAAAACGTTTTTTCAACAAAATTGTCTAGTGAGAAAAAATTGTCATCTGACACTGAATCAGGAATGGTAACAATTGTTTCTGTTAATCTTAGAAGCAAAAGTTTATTGTGAAAAGAAATTTATGGTGATTTCGAAAAAGAGCCTTAAACCTCTTGAAAATGGCGTCAAATCGAAATAAAAAGTGCACCATTGGAATCAGCATGGTCCAAAACCCATTTAAGGATAATTAAAGTCCCCCACCTAGAACACCAAGGAAAATGACTTTTTTTGCATGGGTAGCGCGTAGCACTGATCTGTCTTCCTTTTTTTTTTTTCTAGGAGGGCTAGGGGGTGGCCAGAGCACCATAGAGAGGTGTGTAATAGATCATTATAAAGGGACTTAAAAGTTTAAGTGCCCTTTTTAAGTGACCAAAAAGATTGGAGGGCAAATAGCCCCCCTCCCTCCAGGCCCCCTCCCCCCAAACTAGTCCTATAAAAAATTTGAGATAGCCATTTTGTTTCACATAGTTCAAAAGTGCAATATATATGGTTTTGATGATGATATGACCCTCCATAGTCCCTGGGAAGGGCTGTATGGGGTATCGGGCATATTTATATCGCGAGTATCGGTATCGGGCGTATTGGTATCGCTTGTATCGTATCGGGAATATCGGTATCGGTGTCTGTTGCTGTTGTTTTTTTCAGTCATTTTCTAGGCTCGTTTTTTAAAGCATGTCCCGGCAAGGTATCATGGTTGCAGCGGCAGTGCAACCTAGTAAAGAGCGAACCACAGCCCATAGTAACCAAAAGTTAAAACGCGTTTTGAAAAAAATGCCTAGTGAAAAAAAATTCCCATCGGATACTGACTGAGGAATATTAACTATTATTTCGGTTCGTCTTAAAAGTAAAAGTCTATTGCGAAAAGAAATTTATGGTGATTTCGAAAAAAAGCCTCAAACCTCTCGAAAATGGAGTCAGATCAAAATGAAAAGCGTACCATTGGAATCAACATGGTCGAAAACCTTGTACAGGGAAGTTACATTCCGCCTCCCTGAACAACAAGGAAAATAACTTTTTTTGCATCGGTAGCACTGATCCGTCTCCCGTTTTTTTGTCGTTTTTTTTTCTTTCTTTCTTTCTTTTTATTCAATAGGCCTTGCGGGCTACCAGAACATCATAGAGAGATTATTAATGGCTCATTCAAAAGTTATTTCTCATATCCACGTGCTTTTTATAAATTCTGCCATCTGCAAGTGCCATATGGTACTAAAATGGCACTTTTTGTGCCATTTCTCAAGGGGTGCCACTAGTAGGCTACAAGACCACCGTTGACATACCTTTAGGAGCTCACGTGAAATATACGTCTCATACAACCATCTTTCATAGTAATCCAATCGTTAGTAAGTTCCAAATGTTACTAAAACCGGCAGTTTTGGCATCGTTTCTCAAGTGGGAGAGCAGGTGCTATGAGGCAGAAAAAACTTATAAAAGTGATGTTTAATGACTCATTTGAAAGCTATTGCTCTTACATACGTGGTTTTTTTTTCAACTTTACACTCGCAGGGATATAGCACTGAAAAAAAAATTGCGCCACTTCCCAAGTGGAAAAGTTCAGAAATACAAAACAGATATCAGTATGATAATTATATTCCAGAAACCTAAACTGGAGGTTCACAAGAACCCCTCCCGTACACTCCCCCCCCAGCCCCCTTAGTGAGTTTCATAATCGGCTGCTCATCAGTAAGCTACTGAAACATTAACAGGCTATCACACCGTCGTACATAGATGTTTAATGGCTCAATTATAAGCTATTGCTTATATTTACTAGGTTTTTAATAATTCTACCATCTATCATATTTCACAGATTTTAATCCTAACTAGTTTCTGAGGTGAATTTGCAATGAACTCTTTGTCATGGTTGAAGCATTAGCTGCAACCTGGTAAATAGCGAACCACAGCGTATAGTAACTAAAAGTTTAAAAATGGTAAAAGGCCTGTATGCAAGTGCCATATGGCGCGAAAATAGGCACTTTGGATGCCGTTTCTCGAGGGGTGTGGCTAGCAGGCTACCAGAACATCTTAGATAGATTTTTGATAGCTCATATAAAAAATATTGATCATATTTATGTTCTTCCTATAAATTCAACCATCTGCAAGTTTCAAATAGCACTAAAAACGGCACTTTTGGTGCCATGTCTCAAGTGGAAAAGCTAGGGCGAGTGAGCTACTAGAACTTTTTTGAGTGATGTTTAATGGCTCATTTGAAAACTTTTGCTCATAGCTACGTGCTTTTTATTAATTCTACCATTCGTAAGTGAGATATAGCACTGAAAACAACACTCTTGGCGCAGCTTCTTAAGTGGAAAATCTTTGAAGCATAAAACAGTATCACTATAATAATT